>NW_027254643.1:0-230434 GCF_044704955.1 Pristiophorus japonicus | reverse complement strand
CTCCCTCTCTCTCCCTCTCCCTCTCTCCCTCTCTCTCCCTCTCTCTCTCTCTCTCTCTCTCTCCCTCTCCTCTCTCCCTCTCCCCTCTTTCTCTCCCTCTCCCTCTCTCCCTCTCCCCTCTCCCTCTCTCCCTCTCCCTCTCCCTCTCCCTCTCTCCATCTCCCTCTCCCTCTCTCTCTCTCCCTCTCCTCTCCCTCTCTCTCTCTCCATCTCTCCCTCTCTCCTTCTCCCTATCTTTCCCCATGTCCTTCTCTATGCCTTTCTCTCGATCTGTGTCTCCGCCTTTGTCTTTGCCTGAGGCCTCTGAGAGTGAGGTTGGAGCAGGAGGTCGATCACCAACACAGCCCCCCTCGAAAGGAGATAAATCTTGTGATTTCAAACCCGCCCTCAATGATACAAGGGAATAGTTGGGAGGTCCTTGAAGTGGAACTCGCTGCGATTGGTCGGCCAGCCACTCTGCCCGTGTGTCCGCAGGCTGCAGGGAGCAATGGCCGACGCTCAGTGTCAGCAAGGATGGTGCCTGTAACAGGCGGCAGGCGGTATGTGAGGGGGTGCAGCCCAATTTCACGTCTGGGGCGGCAAAACGGGGCGCAGCGCACGGCGATGACATCATCATCGCTGCGCACAGCCGAGCGAGGGGTCTCCGGAAACCCTCGCCCCATTCCCCGGGGGAGTGGGGGAAAGGGGGCGATTCTCCCCGGGGAGCGAAATTACTCCCAGAGGCACCAACAGCAGGTGCACGGACATCGGCCACTGTATTTCCTGCAACGCCGCTGAATTAGTTATTCAGGGATCTGATTTCTCTCGCTCCCCTGCCGCTGTAACCCGGCAGTGCCCCTGGATATCAGGTTTATCCCGACTCATGTGCCGTGGGCGGGGGGGGGGGGGTGAGACTGTGCTGAAGGCAGGCGGTAATCCCCGAGTGTGAGCGGCTGGCCTGGGTTGGACGGACGTATGATGAGCAGGAGCAGGATTACTGCTGGTGCAAGGCCTGTAATCCTCTCAGTGAACTGTCTGTCTGGGCCCACTGACCTTCACATCACCGAGGCGCGGGGCGACAGTGCGGGGGCTGGGTCTCGGTGCACACAGCGCGCCAACGACAGCACCAAGCCTGTACTTAGACCGGTTGCCAAGGCGACGCAGGCCAAACGGCTGCCCCCGAGGAGGAGGCTGATGAATCCCAGCGTCAGACAAGCTGACACCCTGGGGCCGTGGCAACAGGGGGCCATTGCAGGCTCCCGCGTCCGATGCAACAACCAGACAAGGCCACCTCCGTCCCCCTCCTCACTGTCACATACCCCTCCACTCATCGACTGTACACGGGCTGTCACATACACCTCCGCTCATCGACTGTACAAGGGCTGTCACAGACCCCTCCGCTCATCGACTGTACAAGGGCTGTCACATACCACTCCGCTCATCGACTGTACACAGTCTGTCACATACCCCTCCACTCATCGACTGTACACAGTCTGTCACATACCCCTCCGCTCATCGACTGTACACGGGCTGTCACATACCCCTCCGCTCATCGACTGTACACAGTCTGTCACAGACCCCTCCGCTCATCGACTGTACACAGTCTGTCACAGACCCCTCCACTCATCGACTGTACACGGGCTGTCACATACCCCTCCGCTCATCGACTGTACACGGGCTGTCACATACCCCTCCGCTCATCGACTGTACACGGGCTGTCACATACCCCTCCGCTCATCGACTGTACACAGTCTGTCACATACCCTTCCGCTCATCGACTGTACACGGGCTGTCACATACCCCTCCACTCATCGACTGTACACAGTCTGTCACAGACCCCTCCGCTCATCGACTGTACACGGGCTGTCACAGACCCCTCCGCTCATCGACTGTACACAGTCTGTCACATACCCCTCCACTCATCGACTGTACACAGTCTGTCACATACCCCTCCGCTCATCGACTGTACACAGTCTGTCACAGACCCCTCCACTCATCGACTGTACACGGGCTGTCACATACCCCTCCACTCATCGACTGTACACAGTCTGTCACATACCCCTCCGCTCATCGACTGTACACAGTCTGTCACAGACCCCTCCACTCATCGACTGTACACGGTCTGTCACAGACCCCTCCGCTCATCGACTGTACACGGGCTGTCACAGACCCCTCCGCTCATCGACTGTACACGGGCTGTCACAGACCCCTCCGCTCATCGACTGTACAGGGGCTGTCACATACCCCTCCGCTCATCGACTGTACACGGGCTGTCACAGACCCCTCCGCTCATCGACTGAACACGGGCTGTCACAGACCCCTCCGCTCATCGACTGTACACGGGCTGTCAAATACCCCTCCCCTCATCGACTGTACACAGTCTGTCACAGACACCTCCCCTCATTGACTGTACACAGTCTGTAACAGACCCCTCCACTCATCGACTGTACACGGGCTGTCACATACCCCTCCACTCATCGACTGTACACGGGCTGTCACATACCCCTCCACTCATCGACTGTACACGGGCTGTCACATACCCCTCCACTCATCGACTGTACACGGGCTGTCACATACCCCTCCGCTCATCGACTGTACACAGTCTGTCACATACCCCTCCGCTCATCGACTGTACACAGTCTGTCACTGACCCCTCCGCTCATCGACTGTACACGGGCTGTCACATAACCCTCCACTCATCGACTGTGCACAGTCTGTCACAGACCCCTCCGCTCATTGACTGTACACGGGCTGTCACATACCCCTCCACTCATCGACTGTACACGGGCTGTCACATACCCCTCCGCTCATCGACTGTACACGGGCTGTCACATACCCCTCCACTCATCGACTGTACACGGTCTGTCACATACCCGTCTGATCATCGACTGTACACGGGCTGTCACATACCCCTCCACTCATCGACTGTACACAGTCTGCCACATACCCCTCCACTCATCGACTGTACACAGTCTGTCACAGACCCCTCCGCTCATCGACTGTACACAGTCTGTCACAGACCCCTCCGCTCATCGACTGTACACGGGCTGTCACAGACCCCTCCGCTCATCGACTGTACACAGTCTGTCACATACCCCTCCGCTCATCGACTGTACACAGTCTGTCACAGACCCCTCCGCTCATCGACTGTACACGGGCTGTCACAGACCCCTCCGCTCATCGACTGTACACAGTCTGTCACAGACCCCTCCACTCATCGACTGTACACGGGCTGTCACATACCCCTCCACTCATCGACTGTACACGGGCTGTCACATACCCCTCCACTCATCGACTGTACACAGTCTGTCACAGACCCCTCCGCTCATCGACTGTACACGGGCTGTCACATACCCCTCCACTCATCGACTGCACACAGTCTGTCACAGACCCCTCCGCTCATCGACTGTACACGGGCTGTCACATACCCCTCCGCTCATCGACTGTACACGGGCTGTCACATACCCCTCCACTCATCGACTGTAGACGGGATGTCACAGACCCCTCCACTCATCGACTGTACACGGGCTGTCACATACCCCTCCGCTCATCGACTGTACACGGGCTGTCACATACCCCTCCACTCATCGACTGTACACAGTCTGTCACAGACCCCTCCGCTCATCGACTGTACACGGGCTGTCACATACCCCTCCGCTCATCGACTGTACACGGGCTGTCACATACCCCTCCACTCATCGACTGTACACGGGCTGTCACAGACCCCTCCGCTCATCGACTGTACACAGTCTGTCACATACCCCTCCACTCATCGACTGTACACAGTCTGTCACAGACCCCTCCACTCATCGACTGTACATGGGCTGTCACATACCCCTCCACTCATCGACTGTACACAGTCTGTCACAGACCCCTCCACTCATCGACTGTACACGGGCTGTCACAGACCCCTCCACTCATCGACTGTACACGGGCTGTCATAGACCCCTCCACTCATCGACTGTACACAGTCTGTCACAGACCCCTCCGCTCATCGACTGTACACGGGCTGTCACAGACCCCTCCACTCATCGACTGTACACAGTCTGTCACAGACCCCTCCACTCATCGACTGTACACGGGCTGTCACAGACCCCTCCACTCATCGACTGTACACAGTCTGTCACAGATCCCTCCGCTCATCGACTGTACACGGGCTGTCACATACCCCTCCGCTCATCGACTGTACACGGGCTGTCACATACCCCTCCACTCATCGACTGTACACGGGCTGTCACATACCCCTCCGCTCATCGACTGTACACGGGCTGTCACATACCCCTCCGATCATCGACTGTACACGGGCTGTCACATACCCCTCCACTCATCGACTGTACACGGGCTGTCACAGACCCCTCCACTCATCGACTGTACACAGTTTGTCACATACCCCTCCGCTCATCGACTGTACACGGGCTGTCACATACCCCTCCGCTCATCGACTGTACACGGGCTGTCACATACCCCTCCTCTCATCGACTGTACACGGGCTGTCACATACCCCTCCACTCATCGACTGTACACGGGCTGTCACGTACCCCTCCGCTCATCGACTGTACACGGGCTGTCACATACCACTCCGCTCATCGACTGTACACGGGCTGTCACAGACCCCTCCGCTCATCGACTGTACACAGTCTGTCACAGACCCCTCCGCTCATCGACTGTACACAGTCTGTCACATACCACTCCGCTCATCGACTGTACACAGTCTGTCACATACCCCTCCGCTCATCGACTGTACACGGGCTGTCACATACCCCTCCGCTCATCGACTGTACACGGGCTGTCACATACCCCTCCACTCATCGACTGTACACAGTCTGTCACATACCCCTCCACTCATCGACTGTACACAGTCTGTCACATACCCCTCCACTCATCGACTGTACACGGGCTGTCACATACCCCTCCACTCATCGACTGTACACAGTCTGTCACATACCCCTCCGCTCATCGACTGTACACGGTCTGTCACAGACCCCTCCGCTCATCGACTGTACACGGGTTGTCACATACCCCTCCGCTCATCGACTGTACACGGGCTGTCACAGAACCCCTCCGCTCATCGACTGTACACGGGCTGTCACATACCCCCTCCGCTCATCGACTGTACACGGGCTGTCACATACCCCTCCGCTCATCGACTGTACACAGTTTGTCACATACCCCTCCGCTCATCGACTGTACACGGGCTGTCACAGACCCCTCCGCTCATCGACTGTACACGGGCTGTCACATACCCCTCCACTCATCGACTGTACACGGGCTGTCACATACCCCTCCGCTCATCGAATGTACACGGGCTGTCACATACCCCTCAGCTCATCGACTGTACACGGGCTGTCACATACCCCTCCACTCATCGACTGTACACAGTCTGTCACATACCCCTCCACTCATCGACTGTACACAGTCTGTCACATACCCCTCAGCTCATCGACTGTACACAGTCTGTCACAGACCCCTCCGCTCATCGACTGTACACAGTCTGTCACATACCCCTCCGCTCATCGACTGTACACGGGCTGTCACATACCCCTCCACTCATCGACTGTACACAGTTTGTCACATACCCCTCAGCTCATCGACTGTACACGGGCTGTCACATACCCCTCCACTCATCGACTGTACACAGTCTGTCACATACCCCTCCGCTCATCGACTGTACACGGGCTGTCACATACCCCTCCGCTCATCGACTGTACACGGGCTGTCACATACCCCTTCACTCATCGACTGTACACGGGCTGTCACATACCCCTCCACTCATCGACTGTACACGGGCTGTCACAGACCCCTCCGCTCATCGGCTGTACACAGTCTGTCACAGACCCCTCCGCTCATCGACTGTACACAGTCTGTCACATACCACTCCGCTCATCGAATGTACACAGTCTGTCACATACCCCTCCGCTCATCGACTGTACACGGGCTGTCACATACCCCTCCGCTCATCGACTGTACACGGGCTGTCACATACCCCTCCACTCATCGACTGTACACAGTCTGTCACATACCCCTCCACTCATCGACTGTACACAGTCTGTCACATACCCCTCCACTCATCGACTGTACACGGGCTGTCACATACCCCTCCACTCATCGACTGTACACAGTCTGTCACATACCCCTCCGCTCATCGACTGTACACGGTCTGTCACAGACCCCTCCGCTCATCGACTGTACACGGGCTGTCACATACCCCTCCGCTCATCGACTGTACACGGGCTGTCACAGAACCCCTCCGCTCATCGACTGTACACGGGCTGTCACATACCCCCTCCGCTCATCGACTGTACACGGGCTGTCACATACCCCTCCGCTCATCGACTGTACACAGTTTGTCACATACCCCTCCGCTCATCGACTGTACACGGGCTGTCACAGACCCCTCCGCTCATCGACTGTACACGGGCTGTCACATACCCCTCCACTCATCGACTGTACACGGGCTGTCACATACCCCTCCTCTCATCGACTGTACACGGGCTGTCACATACCCCTCCACTCATCGACTGTACACGGGCTGTCACAGACCCCTCCGCTCATCGACTGTACACAGTCTGTCACATACCCCTCCGCTCATCGACTGTACACGGGCTGTCACATACCCCTCAGCTCATCGACTGTACACGGGCTGTCACATACCCCTCCACTCATCGACTGTACACAGTCTGTCACATACCCCTCCACTCATCGACTGTACACAGTCTGTCACATACCCCTCAGCTCATCGACTGTACACAGTCTGTCACAGACCCCTCCGCTCATCGACTGTACACAGTCTGTCACATACCCCTCCGCTCATCGACTGTACACGGGCTGTCACATACCCCTCCAATCATCGACTGTACACAGTTTGTCACATACCCCTCAGCTCATCGACTGTACACGGGCTGTCACATACCCCTCCACTCATCGACTGTACACAGTCTGTCACATACCCCTCCGCTCATCGACTGTACACGGGCTGTCACATACCCCTCCGCTCATCGACTGTACACGGGCTGTCACATACCCCTTCACTCATCGACTGTACACGGGCTGTCACATACCCCTCCACTCATCGACTGTACACGGGCTGTCACAGACCCCTCCGCTCATCGACTGTACACAGTCTGTCACAGACCCCTCCGCTCATCGACTGTACACAGTCTGTCACATACCACTCCGCTCATCGACTGTACACAGTCTGTCACATACCCCTCCGCTCATCGACTGTACACGGGCTGTCACATACCCCTCCGCTCATCGACTGTACACGGGCTGTCACATACCCCTCCACTCATCGACTGTACACAGTCTGTCACATACCCCTCCACTCATCGACTGTACACAGTCTGTCACATACCCCTCCACTCATCGACTGTACACGGGCTGTCACATACCCCTCCACTCATCGACTGTACACAGTCTGTCACATACCCCTCCGCTCATCGACTGTACACGGTCTGTCACAGACCCCTCCGCTCATCGACTGTACACGGGCTGTCACATACCCCTCCGCTCATCGACTGTACACGGGCTGTCACAGAACCCCTCCGCTCATCGACTGTACACGGGCTGTCACATACCCCCTCCGCTCATCGACTGTACACGGGCTGTCACATACCCCTCCGCTCATCGACTGTACACAGTTTGTCACATACCCCTCCGCTCATCGACTGTACACGGGCTGTCACAGACCCCTCCGCTCATCGACTGTACACGGGCTGTCACATACCCCTCCACTCATCGACTGTACACGGGCTGTCACATACCCCTCCTCTCATCGACTGTACACGGGCTGTCACATACCCCTCCACTCATCGACTGTACACGGGCTGTCACATACCCCTCCGCTCATCGACTGTACACGGGTTGTCACATACCACTCCGCTCATCGACTGTACACGGGCTGTCACAGACCCCTCCACTCATCGACTGTACACGGGCTGTCACAGACCCCTCCGCTCATCGACTGGACACAGTCTGTCACATACCCCTCCGCTCATCGACTGTACACAGTCTGTCACATACCCCTCCGCTCATCGACTGTACACAGTCTGTCACAGACCCCTCCGCTCATCGACTGTACACGGGCTGTCAAAGACCCCTCCGCTCATCGACTGTACACAGTCTGTCACATACCCCTCCGCTCATCGACTGTACACGGGCTGTCACATACCCCTCAGCTCATCGACTGTACACGGGCTGTCACATACCCCTCCACTCATCGACTGTACACAGTCTGTCACATACCCCTCCACTCATCGACTGTACACAGTCTGTCACATACCCCTCAGCTCATCGACTGTACACAGTCTGTCACAGACCCCTCCGCTCATCGACTGTACACAGTCTGTCACATACCCCTCCGCTCATCGACTGTACACGGGCTGTCACATACCCCTCCACTCATCGACTGTACACAGTTTGTCACATACCCCTCAGCTCATCGACTGTACACGGGCTGTCACATACCCCTCCACTCATCGACTGTACACAGTCTGTCACATACCCCTCCGCTCATCGACTGTACACGGGCTGTCACATACCCCTCCGCTCATCGACTGTACACGGGCTGTCACATACCCCTTCACTCATCGACTGTACACGGGCTGTCACATACCCCTCCACTCATCGACTGTACACGGGCTGTCACATACCCCTCCGCTCATCGACTGTACACGGGCTGTCACATACCCCTCCACTCATCGACTGTACACAGTCTGTCACATACCCCTCCGCTCATCAACTGTACACGGGCTGTCACATACTCCTCCACTCATCGACTGTACACAGTCTGTCACATACCCCTCCGCTCATCGACTGTACACGGGATGTCACAGACCCCTCCGCTCATTGACTGTACACGGGCTGTCACATACCCCTCCTCTCATCGACTGTACACAGTCTGTCACATACCCCTCCACTCATCGACTGTACACAGTCTGTCACATACCCCTCCACTCATCGACTGTACACGGGCTGTCACATACATCTCCACTCATCGACTGTACACGGGCTGTCACATGCCCCTCCACTCATCGACTGTACACGGGCTGTCACATACCCTTCCGCTCATCGACTGTACACAGTCTGTCACTGACCACTCCGCTCATCGACTGTACACGGGCTGTCACATACCCCTCCACTCATCGACTGTACACAGTCTGTCACAGACCCCTCCGCTCATCGACTGTACACGGGCTGTCACATACCCCTCCACTCATCGACTGTACACAGTCTGTCACAGACCCCTCCGCTCATCGACTGTACACGGGCTGTCACATGCCCCTCCACTCATCGACTGTACACGGGCTGTCACAAACCCTTCCGCTCATCGACTGTACACAGTCTGTCACATACCCCTCCACTTATCGACTGTACACAGTCTGTCACATACCCCTCCGCTCATCGACTGTACACGGTCTGTCACAGACCCCTCCGCTCATCGACTGAACACGGGCTGTCACATACCCCTCCACTCATCGACTGTACACGGGCTGTCACATACCCCTCCACTCATCGACTGTACACGGGCTGTCACAGACCCCTCCGCTCATCGACTGTACACGGGCTGTCACAGACCCCTCCGCTCATCGACTGTACACGGGCTGTCACATACCCCTCCCCTCATCGACTGTACACAGTCTGTCACGGACCCCTCCCCTCATTGACTCCACACAGTCTGTCACAGACCCCTCCACTCATCGACTGTACACGGGCTGTCACATACCCCTCCACTCATCGACTGTACACGGGCTGTCACATACCCCTTCCCTCATCGACTGTACACGGGCTGTCACATACCCCTACGCTCATCGACTGTACACGGGCTGTCACATACCCCTCCGCTCATCGACTGTACACTGTCTGTCACAGACCCCTCCGCTCATCGACTGTACACAGTCTGTCACATACCCCTTCCCTCATCGACTGTACACGGGCTAGTCACATACCTCTCCACTCATCGACTGTACACGGGCTGTCACTGACCCCTCCACTCATCGACTGTACATGGGCTGTCACATACCCCTCCACTCATCGACTGTACACGGGCTGTCACATACCCCTCCACTCATCGACTGTACACGGGGTGTCACATACCCCTCCACTCATCGACTGTACATGGGCTGTCACATACCCCTCCACTCATCGACTGTACACGGGCTGTCACATACCCCTCCACTCATCGACTGTACATGGGCTGTCACAGACCCCTCCGCCCATCGACTGTACACAGTCTGTCACAGACCCCTCCTCTCATCGACTGTACACGGGCTGTCACATACCCCTCCACTCATCGACTGCACACAGTCTGTCACATACCCCTCCACTCATCGACTGTACACAGTCTGTCTATCACCCCTCCGCTCATCGACTGTACACAGTCTGTCACATACCCCTCCGCTCATCGACTGTACACAGTCTGTCACAGACCCCTCCGCTCATCGACTGTACACGGGCTGTCACAGACCCCTCCGCTCATCGACTGTACACAGTCTGTCACATACCACTCCGCTCATCGACTGTACACGGGCTGTCACATACCCCTCAGCTCATCGACTGTACACGGGCTGTCACATACCCCTCCACTCATCGACTGTACACAGTCTGTCACATACCCCTCCACTCATCGACTGTACACAGTCTGTCACATACCCCTCAGCTCATCGACTGTACACAGTCTGTCACAGACCCCTCCGCTCATCGACTGTACACAGTCTGTCACATACCCCTCCGCTCATCGACTGTACACGGGCTGTCACATACCCCTCCACTCATCGACTGTACACAGTCTGTCACATACCCCTCCGCTCATCGACTGTACACGGGCTGTCACATACCCCTCCGCTCATCGACTGTACACGGGCTGTCACATACCCCTCCACTCATCGACTGTACATGGGCTGTCACATACCCCTCCACTCATCGACTGTACACGGGCTGTCACATACCCCTCCACTCATCGACTGTACACGGGCTGTCACATACCCCTCCTCTCATCGACTGTACACGGGCTGTCACATACCTCTCCACTCATCGACTGTACACAGTCTGTCTAACACCCCTCCGCTCATCGACTGTACATGGGCTGTCACATACCCCTCCACTCATCGACTGTACACGGGCTGTCACAGACCCCTCCACTCATCGACTGTACACGGGCTGTCACATACCCCTCCACTCATCGACTGTACATGGGCTGTGACATACCCCTCCACTCATCGACTGTACACGGGCTGTCACATACCCCTCCACTCATCGACTGTACACGGGATGTCACATACCCCCTCCGCTCATCGACTGTACACGGGCTGTCACATACCCCTCCGCTCATCGACTGTACACAGTCTGTCACAGACCCCTCCACTCATCGACTGTACACGGGTTGTCACATACCCCTCCACTCATCGACTGTACACGGGCTGTCACATACCCCTCCACTCATCGACTGTACACGGGCTGTCACATACCCCTCCACTCATCGACTGTACACGGGCTGTCACATACCCCTCCACTCATCGACTGTACACGGGCTGTCACATACCCCTCCACTCATCGACTGTACACGGGCTGTCACATACCCCTCCACTCATCGACTGTACACGGGCTGTCACATACCCCTCCACTCATCGACTGTACATGGGCTGTCACAGACCCCTCCGCCCATCGACTGTACACAGTCTGTCACAGACCCCTCCTCTCATTGACTGTACACGGGCTGTCACATACCCCTCCACTCATCGACTGTACACGGACTGTCACATACCCCTCCACTCATCGACTGCACACAGTCTGTCACATACCCCTCCACTCATCGACTGTACACAGTCTGTCTAACACCCCTCCGCTCATCAACTGTACACGGGCTGTCACATACCCCTCCGCTCATCGACTGTACACGGGTTGTCACATACCCCTCCACTCATCGACTGTACACAGTCTGTCACAGACCCCTCCGCTCATCGACTGTACACGGGCTGTCACATACCCCTCCACTCATTGACGGTACAGTCTGTCACAGACCCCTCCGCTCATCGACTGTACACAGTCTGTCACAGACCCCTCCACTCATCGACTGTACACGGGCTGTCACAAACCCTTCCGCTCATCGACTGTACACAGTCTGTCACATACCCCTCCGCTCATCGACTGTACACAGTCTGTCACAGACCCCTCCGCTCATCGACTGTACACGGGCTGTCACATACCCCTCCACTCATCGACTGTACACAGTCTGTCACATACCCCTCCACTCATCGACTGTACACAGTCTGTCACATACCCCTCAGCTCATCGACTGTACACAGTCTGTCACAGACCCCTCCGCTCATCGACTGTACACAGTCTGTCACATACCCCTCCGCTCATCGACTGTACACGGGCTGTCACATACCCCTCCACTCATCGACTGTACACAGTTTGTCACATACCCCTCAGCTCATCGACTGTACACGGGCTGTCACATACCCCTCCACTCATCGACTGTACACAGTCTGTCACATACCCCTCCGCTCATCGACTGTACACGGGCTGTCACATACCCCTCCGCTCATCGACTGTACACGGGCTGTCACATACCCCTTCACTCATCGACTGTACACGGGCTGTCACATACCCCTCCACTCATCGACTGTACACGGGCTGTCACATACCCCTCCGCTCATCGACTGTACACGGGCTGTCACATACCCCTCCACTCATCGACTGTACACAGTCTGTCACATACCCCTCCGCTCATCAACTGTACACGGGCTGTCACATACTCCTCCACTCATCGACTGTACACAGTCTGTCACATACCCCTCCGCTCATCGACTGTACACGGGCTGTCACAGACCCCTCCGCTCATCGACTGTACACGGGCTGTCACATACCCCTCCTCTCATCGACTGTACACAGTCTGTCACATACCCCTCCACTCATCGACTGTAAACAGTCTGTCACATACCCCTCCACTCATCGACTGTACACGGGCTGTCACATACATCTCCACTCATCGACTGTACACGGGCTGTCACATGCCCCTCCACTCATCGACTGTACACGGGCTGTCACATACCCTTCCGCTCATCGACTGTACACAGTCTGTCACTGACCCCTCCGCTCATCGACTGTACACGGGCTGTCACATACCCCTCCACTCATCGACTGTACACAGTCTGTCACAGACCCCTCCGCTCATCGACTGTACACGGGCTGTCACATGCCCCTCCACTCATCGACTGTACACGGGCTGTCACAAACCCTTCCGCTCATCGACTGTACACAGTCTGTCACATACCCCTCCACTTATCGACTGTACACAGTCTGTCACATACCCCTCCGCTCATCGACTGTACACGGTCTGTCACAGACCCCTCCGCTCATCGACTGAACACGGGCTGTCACATACCCCTCCACTCATCGACTGTACATGGGCTGTCACATACCCCTCCACTCATCGACTGTACACGGGCTGTCACAGACCCCTCCGCTCATCGACTGTACACGGGCTGTCACAGACCCCTCCGCTCATCGACTGTACACGGGCTGTCACATACCCCTCCCCTCATCGACTGTACACAGTCTGTCACGGACCCCTCCCCTCATTGACTGCACACAGTCTGTCACAGACCCCTCCACTCATCGACTGTACACGGGCTGTCACATACCCCTCCGCTCATCGAATGTACACGGGTTGTCACATACCCCTCCACTCATCGACTGTACACAGTCTGTCACAGACCCCTCCGCTCATCGACTGTACACGGGCTGTCACATACCCCTCCACTCATTGACTGTACAGTCTGTCACAGACCCCTCCACTCATCGACTGTACACAGTCTGTCACATACCCCTCCGCTCATCGACTGTACACGGGCTGTCACATACCCCTCCGCTCATCGACTGTACACGGGCTGTCACATACCCCTTCACTCATCGACTGTACACGGGCTGTCACATACCCCTCCACTCATCGACTGTACACGGGCTGTCACATACCCCTCCGCTCATCGACTGTACACGGGCTGTCACATACCCCTCCACTCATCGACTGTACACAGTCTGTCACATACCCCTCCGCTCATCAACTGTACACGGGCTGTCACATACCCCTCCGCTCATCGACTGTACACGGTCTGTCACAGACCCCTCGCTCATCGACTGAACACGGGCTGTCACATACCCCTCCACTCATCGACTGTACACGGGCTGTCACATACCCCTCCACTCATCGACTGTACACGGGCTGTCACAGACCCCTCCGCTCATCGACTGTACACGGGCTGTCACAGACCCCTCCGCTCATCGACTGTACACGGGCTGTCACATACCCCTCCCCTCATCGACTGTACACAGTCTGTCACGGACCCCTCCCCTCATTGACTGCACACAGTCTGTCACAGACCCCTCCACTCATCGACTGTACACGGGCTGTCACATACCCCTCCACTCATCGACTGTACACGGGCTGTCACATACCCCTTCCCTCATCGACTGTACACGGGCTGTCACATACCCCTACGCTCATCGACTGTACACGGGCTGTCACATACCCCTCCGCTCATCGATTGTACACAGTCTGTCACAGACCCCTCCGCTCATCGACTGTACACAGTCTGTCACATACCCCTTCCCTCATCGACTGTACACGGGCTGTCACATACCTCTCCACTCATCGACTGTACACGGGCTGTCACTGACCCCTCCACTCATCGACTGTACATGGGCTGTCACATACCCCTCCACTCATCGACTGTACACGGGCTGTCACATACCCCTCCACTCATCGACTGTACACGGGGTGTCACATACCCCTCCACTCATCGACTGTACATGGGCTGTCACATACCCCTCCACTCATCGACTGTACACGGGCTGTCACATACCCCTCCACTCATCGACTGTACATGGGCTGTCACAGACCCCTCCGCCCATCGACTGTACACAGTCTGTCACAGACCCCTCCTCTCATCGACTGTACACGGGCTGTCACATACCCCTCCACTCATCGACTGCACACAGTCTGTCACATACCCCTCCGCTCATCGACTGTACACAGTCTGTCTATCACCCCTCCGCTCATCGACTGTACACAGTCTGTCACATACCCCTCCGCTCATCGACTGTACACAGTCTGTCACAGACCCCTCCGCTCATCGACTGTACACGGGCTGTCACAGACCCCTCCGCTCATCGACTGTACACAGTCTGTCACATACCACTCCGCTCATCGACTGTACACGGGCTGTCACATACCCCTCAGCTCATCGACTGTACACGGGCTGTCACATACCCCTCCACTCATCGACTGTACACAGTCTGTCACATACCCCTCCACTCATCGACTGTACACAGTCTGTCACATACCCCTCCACTCATCGACTGTACACGGGCTGTCACATACCCCTCCACTCATCGACTGTACACGGGCTGTCACAGACCCCTCCGCTCATCGACTGTACATGGGCTGTCACAGACCCCTCCGCTCATCGACTGTACACGGGCTGTCACATACCCCTCCCCTCATCGACTGTACACAGTCTGTCACGGACCCCTCCCCTCATTGACTGCACACAGTCTGTCACAGACCCCTCCACTCATCGACTGTACACGGGCTGTCACATACCCCTCCACTCATCGACTGTACACGGGCTGTCACATACCCCTTCCCTCATCGACTGTACACGGGCTGTCACATACCCCTACGCTCATCGACTGTACACGGGCTGTCACATACCCCTCCGCTCATCGACTGTACACAGTCTGTCACAGACCCCTCCGCTCATCGACTGTACACAGTCTGTCACATACCCCTTCCCTCATCGACTGTACACGGGCTGTCACATACCCTTCCGCTCATCGACTGTACACAGTCTGTCACTGACCCCTCCGCTCATCGACTGTACACAGTCTGTCACATACCCCTTCCCTCATCGACTGTACACAGTCTGTCACAGACCCCTCCGCTCATCGACTGTACACGGGCTGTCACATGCCCCTCCACTCATCGACTGTACATGGGCTGTCACATACCCCTCCACTCATCGACTGTACACGGGCTGTCACATACCCCTCCACTCATCGACTGTACACGGGGTGTCACATACCCCTCCACTCATCGACTGTACATGGGCTGTCACATACCCCTCCACTCATCGACTGTACACGGGCTGTCACATACCCCTCCACTCATCGACTGTACATGGGCTGTCACAGACCCCTCCGCCCATCGACTGTACACAGTCTGTCACAGACCCCTCCTCTCATCGACTGTACACGGGCTGTCACATACCCCTCCACTCATCGACTGCACACAGTCTGTCACATACCCCTCCCCTCATCGACTGTACACAGTCTGTCACGGACCCCTCCCCTCATTGACTGCACACAGTCTGTCACAGACCCCTCCACTCATCGACTGTACACGGGCTGTCACATACCCCTCCGCTCATTGAATGTACACGGGTTGTCACATACCCCTCCACTCATCGACTGTACACAGTCTGTCACAGACCCCTCCGCTCATCGACTGTACACGGGCTGTCACATACCCCTCCACTCATTGACTGTACAGTCTGTCACAGACCCCTCCACTCATCGACTGTACACAGTCTGTCACATACCCCTCCGCTCATCGACTGTACACGGGCTGTCACATACCCCTCCGCTCATCGACTGTACACGGGCTGTCACATACCCCTTCACTCATCGACTGTACACGGGCTGTCACATACCCCTCCACTCATCGACTGTACACGGGCTGTCACATACCCCTCCGCTCATCGACTGTACACGGGCTGTCACATACCCCTCCACTCATCGACTGTACACAGTCTGTCACATACCCCTCCGCTCATCAACTGTACACGGGCTGTCACATACCCCTCCGCTCATCGACTGTACACGGTCTGTCACAGACCCCTCCGCTCATCGACTGAACACGGGCTGTCACATACCCCTCCACTCATCGACTGTACACGGGCTGTCACATACCCCTCCACTCATCGACTGTACACAGGCTGTCACAGACCCCTCCGCTCATCGACTGTACACGGGCTGTCACAGACCCCTCCGCTCATCGACTGTACACGGGCTGTCACATACCCCTCCCCTCATCGACTGTACACAGTCTGTCACGGACCCCTCCCCTCATTGACTGCACACAGTCTGTCACAGACCCCTCCACTCATCGACTGTACACGGGCTGTCACATACCCCTCCACTCATCGACTGTACACGGGCTGTCACATACCCCTTCCCTCATCGACTGTACACGGGCTGTCACATACCCCTACGCTCATCGACTGTACACGGGCTGTCACATACCCCTCCGCTCATCGATTGTACACAGTCTGTCACAGACCCCTCCGCTCATCGACTGTACACAGTCTGTCACATACCCCTTCCCTCATCGACTGTACACGGGCTGTCACATACCTCTCCACTCATCGACTGTACACGGGCTGTCACTGACCCCTCCACTCATCGACTGTACATGGGCTGTCACATACCCCTCCACTCATCGACTGTACACGGGCTGTCACATACCCCTCCACTCATCGACTGTACACGGGGTGTCACATACCCCTCCACTCATCGACTGTACATGGGCTGTCACATACCCCTCCACTCATCGACTGTACACGGGCTGTCACATACCCCTCCACTCATCGACTGTACATGGGCTGTCACAGACCCCTCCGCCCATCGACTGTACACAGTCTGTCACAGACCCCTCCTCTCATCGACTGTACACGGGCTGTCACATACCCCTCCACTCATCGACTGCACACAGTCTGTCACATACCCCTCCGCTCATCGACTGTACACAGTCTGTCTATCACCCCTCCGCTCATCGACTGTACACAGTCTGTCACATACCCCTCCGCTCATCGACTGTACACAGTCTGTCACAGACCCCTCCGCTCATCGACTGTACACGGGCTGTCACAGACCCCTCCGCTCATCGACTGTACACAGTCTGTCACATACCACTCCGCTCATCGACTGTACACGGGCTGTCACATACCCCTCAGCTCATCGACTGTACACGGGCTGTCACATACCCCTCCACTCATCGACTGTACACAGTCTGTCACATACCCCTCCACTCATCGACTGTACACAGTCTGTCACATACCCCTCCACTCATCGACTGTACACGGGCTGTCACATACCCCTCCACTCATCGACTGTACACGGGCTGTCACAGACCCCTCCGCTCATCGACTGTACATGGGCTGTCACAGACCCCTCCGCTCATCGACTGTACACGGGCTGTCACATACCCCTCCCCTCATCGACTGTACACAGTCTGTCACGGACCCCTCCCCTCATTGACTGCACACAGTCTGTCACAGACCCCTCCACTCATCGACTGTACACGGGCTGTCACATACCCCTCCACTCATCGACTGTACACGGGCTGTCACATACCCCTTCCCTCATCGACTGTACACGGGCTGTCACATACCCCTACGCTCATCGACTGTACACGGGCTGTCACATACCCCTCCGCTCATCGACTGTACACAGTCTGTCACAGACCCCTCCGCTCATCGACTGTACACAGTCTGTCACATACCCCTTCCCTCATCGACTGTACACGGGCTGTCACATACCTCTCCGCTCATCGACTGTACACGGGCTGTCACTGACCCCTCCACTCATCGACTGTACATGGGCTGTCACATACCCCTCCACTCATCGACTGTACACGGGCTGTCACATACCCCTCCACTCATCGACTGTACACGGGCTGTCACATACCCCTCCACTCATCGACTGTACACGGGCTGTCACAGACCCCTCCGCTCATCGACTGTACATGGGCTGTCACAGACCCCTCCGCTCATCGACTGTACACGGGCTGTCACATACCCCTCCCCTCATCGACTGTACACAGTCTGTCACGGACCCCTCCCCTCATTGACTGCACACAGTCTGTCACAGACCCCTCCACTCATCGACTGTACACGGGCTGTCACATACCCCTCCACTCATCGACTGTACACGGGCTGTCACATACCCCTTCCCTCATCGACTGTACACGGGCTGTCACATACCCCTACGCTCATCGACTGTACACGGGCTGTCACATACCCCTCCGCTCATCGACTGTACACAGTCTGTCACAGACCCCTCCGCTCATCGACTGTACACAGTCTGTCACATACCCCTTCCCTCATCGACTGTACACGGGCTGTCACATACCTCTCCGCTCATCGACTGTACACGGGCTGTCACTGACCCCTCCACTCATCGACTGTACATGGGCTGTCACATACCCCTCCACTCATCGACTGTACACGGGCTGTCACATACCCCTCCACTCATCGACTGTACACGGGGTGTCACATACCCCTCCACTCATCGACTGTACATGGGCTGTCACATACCCCTCCACTCATCGACTGTACACGGGCTGTCACATACCCCTCCACTCATCGACTGTACATGGGCTGTCACAGACCCCTCCTCTCATCGACTGTACACGGGCTGTCACATACCCCTCCACTCATCGACTGCACACAGTCTGTCACATACCCCTCCACTCATCGACTGTACACAGTCTGTCTATCACCCCTCCGCTCATCGACTGTACACAGTCTGTCACATACCCCTCCGCTCATCGACTGTACACAGTCTGTCACAGACCCCTCCGCTCATCGACTGTACACGGGCTGTCACAGACCCCTCCGCTCATCGACTGTACACAGTCTGTCACATACCACTCCGCTCATCGACTGTACACGGGCTGTCACATACCCCTCAGCTCATCGACTGTACACGGGCTGTCACATACCCCTCCACTCATCGACTGTACACAGTCTGTCACATACCCCTCCACTCATCGACTGTACACAGTCTGTCACATACCCCTCAGCTCATCGACTGTACACAGTCTGTCACAGACCCCTCCGCTCATCGACTGTACACAGTCTGTCACATACCCCTCCGCTCATCGACTGTACACGGGCTGTCACATACCCCTCCACTCATCGACTGTACACAGTCTGTCACATACCCCTCCGCTCATCGACTGTACACGGGCTGTCACATACCCTTCCGCTCATCGACTGTACACGGGCTGTCACATACCCCTCCACTCATCGACTGTACATGGGCTGTCACATACCCCTCCACTCATCGACTGTACACGGGCTGTCACATACCCCTCCACTCATCGACTGTACACGGGCTGTCACAGACCCCTCCGCTCATCGACTGTACACGGGCTGTCACATACCCCTCCACTCATCGACTGTACACAGTCTGTCACATACCCCTCCACTCATCGACTGTACACAGTCTGTCACATACCCCTCAGCTCATCGACTGTACACAGTCTGTCACAGACCCCTCCGCTCATCGACTGTACACAGTCTGTCACATACCCCTCCGCTCATCGACTGTACACGGGCTGTCACATACCCCTCCGCTCATCGACTGTACACGGGCTGTCACATACGCCTCCGCTCATCGACTGTACACGGGCTGTCACATACCCCTCCACTCATCGACTGTACACAGTCTGTCACATACCCCTCCGCTCATCAACTGTACACGGGCTGTCACATACTCCTCCACTCATCGACTGTACACAGTCTGTCACATACCCCTCCGCTCATCGACTGTACACGGGCTGTCACAGACCCCTCCGCTCATCGACTGTACACGGGCTGTCACATACCCCTCCTCTCATCGACTGTACACAGTCTGTCACATACCCCTCCACTCATCGACTGTACACAGTCTGTCACATACCCCTCCAGTCATCGACTGTACACGGGCTGTCACATACATCTCCACTCATCGACTGTACACGGGCTGTCACATGCCCCTCCACTCATCGACTGTACACGGGCTGTCACATACCCTTCCGCTCATCGACTGTACACAGTCTGTCACTGACCCCTCCGCTCATCGACTGTACACGGGCTGTCACATACCCCTCCACTCATCGACTGTACACGGGCTGTCACATACCCCTCCGCTCATCGACTGTACACGGGCTGTCACATACCCCTCCACTCATCGACTGTACACAGTCTGTCACATACCCCTCCGCTCATCAACTGTACACGGGCTGTCACATACTCCTCCACTCATCGACTGTACACAGTCTGTCACATACCCCTCCGCTCATCGACTGTACACGGGCTGTCACAGACCCCTCCGCTCATCGACTGTACACGGGCTGTCACATACCCCTCCTCTCATCGACTGTACACAGTCTGTCACATACCCCTCCACTCATCGACTGTAAACAGTCTGTCACATACCCCTCCACTCATCGACTGTACACGGGCTGTCACATACATCTCCACTCATCGACTGTACACGGGCTGTCACATGCCCCTCCACTCATCGACTGTACACGGGCTGTCACATACACCTCCACTCATCGACTGTGCACGGGCTGTCACATACCTCTCCACTCATCGACTGTACACGGGCTGTCACATGCCCCTCCACTCATCGACTGTACACAGTCTGTCACTGACCCCTCCGCTCATCGACTGTACACGGGCTGTCACATACCCCTCCACTCATCGACTGTACACAGTCTGTCACAGACCCCTCCGCTCATCGACTGTACACGGGCTGTCACATGCCCCTCCACTCATCGACTGTACACGGGCTGTCACAAACCCTTCCGCTCATCGACTGTACACAGTCTGTCACATACCCCTCCACTTATCGACTGTACACAGTCTGTCACATACCCCTCCGCTCATCGACTGTACACGGTCTGTCACAGACCCCTCCGCTCATCGACTGAACACGGGCTGTCACATAACCCTCCACTCATCGACTGTACACGGGCTGTCACATACCCCTCCACTCATCGACTGTACACGGGCTGTCACAGACCCCTCCGCTCATCGACTGTACACGGGCTGTCACAGACCCCTCCGCTCATCGACTGTACACGGGCTGTCACATACCCCTCCCCTCATCGACTGTACACAGTCTGTCACGGACCCCTCCCCTCATTGACTGCACACAGTCTGTCACAGTCCCCTCCACTCATCGACTGTACACGGGCTGTCACATACCCCTCCGCTCATCGAATGTACACGGGTTGTCACATACCCCTCCACTCATCGACTGTACACAGTCTGTCACAGACCCCTCCGCTCATCGACTGTACACGGGCTGTCACATACCCCTCCACTCATTGACTGTACAGTCTGTCACAGACCCCTCCACTCATCGACTGTACACAGTCTGTCACATACCCCTCCGCTCATCGACTGTACACGGGCTGTCACATACCCCTCCGCTCATCGACTGTACACGGGCTGTCACATACCCCTTCACTCATCGACTGTACACGGGCTGTCACATACCCCTCCACTCATCGACTGTACACGGGCTGTCACATACCCCTCCGCTCATCGACTGTACACGGGCTGTCACATACCCCTCCACTCATCGACTGTACACAGTCTGTCACATACCCCTCCGCTCATCAACTGTACACGGGCTGTCACATACCCCTCCGCTCATCGACTGTACACGGTCTGTCACAGACCCCTCCGCTCATCGACTGAACACGGGCTGTCACATACCCCTCCACTCATCGACTGTACACGGGCTGTCACATACCCCTCCACTCATCGACTGTACACGGGCTGTCACAGACCCCTCCGCTCATCGACTGTACACGGGCTGTCACAGACCCCTCCGCTCATCGACTGTACACGGGCTGTCACATACCCCTCCCCTCATCGACTGTACACAGTATGTCACGGACCCCTCCCCTCATTGACTGCACACAGTCTGTCACAGACCCCTCCACTCATCGACTGTACACGGGCTGTCACATACCCCTCCACTCATCGACTGTACACGGGCTGTCACATACCCCTTCCCTCATCGACTGTACACGGGCTGTCACATACCCCTACGCTCATCGACTGTACACGGGCTGTCACATACCCCTCCGCTCATCGACTGTACACAGTCTGTCACAGACCCCTCCGCTCATCGACTGTACACAGTCTGTCACATACCCCTTCCCTCATCGACTGTACACGGGCTGTCACATACCTCTCCACTCATCGACTGTACACGGGCTGTCACTGACCCCTCCACTCATCGACTGTACATGGGCTGTCACATACCCCTCCACTCATCGACTGTACACGGGCTGTCACATACCCCTCCACTCATCGACTGTACACGGGGTGTCACATACCCCTCCACTCATCGACTGTACATGGGCTGTCACATACCCCTCCACTCATCGACTGTACACGGGCTGTCACATACCCCTCCACTCATCGACTGTACATGGGCTGTCACAGACCCCTCCGCCCATCGACTGTACACAGTCTGTCACAGACCCCTCCTCTCATCGACTGTACACGGGCTGTCACATACCCCTCCACTCATCGACTGCACACAGTCTGTCACATACCCCTCCGCTCATCGACTGTACACAGTCTGTCTATCACCCCTCCGCTCATCGACTGTACACAGTCTGTCACATACCCCTCCGCTCATCGACTGTACACAGTCTGTCACAGACCCCTCCGCTCATCGACTGTACACGGGCTGTCACAGACCCCTCCGCTCATCGACTGTACACAGTCTGTCACATACCACTCCGCTCATCGACTGTACACGGGCTGTCACATACCCCTCAGCTCATCGACTGTACACGGGCTGTCACATACCCCTCCACTCATCGACTGTACACAGTCTGTCACATACCCCTCCACTCATCGACTGTACACAGTCTGTCACATACCCCTCAGCTCATCGACTGTACACAGTCTGTCACAGACCCCTCCGCTCATCGACTGTACACAGTCTGTCACATACCCCTCCGCTCATCGACTGTACATGGGCTGTCACATACCCCTCCACTCATCGACTGTACACGGGCTGTCACATACCCCTCCGCTCATCGACTGTACACGGGCTGTCACATACCCCTCCACTTATCGACTGTACACAGTCTGTCACATACCCCTCCGCTCATCGACTGTACACGGTCTGTCACAGACCCCTCCGCTCATCGACTGAACACGGGCTGTCACATACCCCTCCACTCATCGACTGTACACGGGCTGTCACATACCCCTCCACTCATCGACTGTACACGGGCTGTCACAGACCCCTCCGCTCATCGACTGTACATGGGCTGTCACAGACCCCTCCGCTCATCGACTGTACACGGGCTGTCACATACCCCTCCCCTCATCGACTGTACACAGTCTGTCACGGACCCCTCCCCTCATTGACTGCACACAGTCTGTCACAGACCCCTCCACTCATCGACTGTACACGGGCTGTCACATACCCCTCCACTCATCGACTGTACACGGGCTGTCACATACCCCTTCCCTCATCGACTGTACACGGGCTGTCACATACCCCTACGCTCATCGACTGTACACGGGCTGTCACATACCCCTCCGCTCATCGACTGTACACAGTCTGTCACAGACCCCTCCGCTCATCGACTGTACACAGTCTGTCACATACCCCTTCCCTCATCGACCGTACACGGGCTGTCACATACCTCTCCACTCATCGACTGTACACGGGCTGTCACTGACCCCTCCACTCATCGACTGTACATGGGCTGTCACATACCCCTCCACTCATCGACTGTACACGGGCTGTCACATACCCCTCCACTCATCGACTGTACACGGGGTGTCACATACCCCTCCACTCATCGACTGTACATGGGCTGTCACATACCCCTCCACTCATCGACTGTACACGGGCTGTCACATACCCCTCCACTCATCGACTGTACATGGGCTGTCACAGACCCCTCCGCCCATCGACTGTACACAGTCTGTCACAGACCCCTCCTCTCATCGACTGTACACGGGCTGTCACATACCCCTCCACTCATCGACTGCACACAGTCTGTCACATACCCCTCCACTCATCGACTGTACACAGTCTGTCTATCACCCCTCCGCTCATCGACTGTACACAGTCTGTCACATACCCCTCCGCTCATCGACTGTACACAGTCTGTCACAGACCCCTCCGCTCATCGACTGTACACGGGCTGTCACAGACCCCTCCGCTCATCGACTGTACACAGTCTGTCACATACCACTCCGCTCATCGACTGTACACGGGCTGTCACATACCCCTCAGCTCATCGACTGTACACAGTCTGTCACAGACCCCTCCGCTCATCGACTGTACACAGTCTGTCACATACCCCTCCGCTCATCGACTGTACACGGGCTGTCACATACCCCTCCACTCATCGACTGTACACAGTCTGTCACATACCCCTCCGCTCATCGACTGTACACGGGCTGTCACATACCCTTCCGCTCATCGACTGTACACGGGCTGTCACATACCCCTCCACTCATCGACTGTACATGGGCTGTCACATACCCCTCCACTCATCGACTGTACACGGGCTGTCACATACCCCTCCACTCATCGACTGTACACGGGCTGTCACATACCCCTCCTCTCATCGACTGTACACGGGCTGTCACATACCTCTCCACTCATCGACTGTACACAGTCTGTCTAACACCCCTCCGCTCATCGACTGTACATGGGCTGTCACATACCCCTCCACTCATCGACTGTACACGGGCTGTCACAGACCCCTCCACTCATCGACTGTACACGGGCTGTCACATACCCCTCCACTCATTGACTGTACATGGGCTGTGACATACCCCTCCACTCATCGACTGTACACGGGCTGTCACATACCCCTCCACTCATCGACTGTACACGGGATGTCACATACCCCCTCCGCTCATCGACTGTACACGGGCTGTCACATACCCCTCCGCTCATCGACTGTACACAGTCTGTCACAGACCCCTCCACTCATCGACTGTACACGGGCTGTCACATACCCCTCCACTCATCGACTGTACACGGGCTGTCACATACCCCTCCACTCATCGACTGTACACGGGCTGTCACATACCCCTCCACTCATCGACTGTACACGGGCTGTCACATACCCCTCCACTCATCGACTGTACACGGGCTGTCACATACCCCTCCACTCATCGACTGTACACGGGCTGTCACATACCCCTCCACTCATCGACTGTACACGGGCTGTCACATACCCCTCCACTCATCGACTGTACATGGGCTGTCACAGACCCCTCCTCTCATCGACTGTACACAGTCTGTCTAACACCCCTCCGCTCATCAACTGTACACGGGCTGTCACATTCCCCTCCGCTCATCGACTGTACACGGGTTGTCACATACCCCTCCACTCATCGACTGTACACAGTCTGTCACAGACCCCTCCGCTCATCGACTGTACACGGGCTGTCACATACCCCTCCACTCATTGACTGTACAGTCTGTCACAGACCCCTCCGCTCATCGACTGTACACAGTCTGTCACAGACCCCTCCACTCATCGACTGTGCACGGGCTGTCACATACCCCTCCACTCATCGACTGTACACAGTCTGTCACATACCCCTCCGCTCATCGACTGTACACAGTCTGTCACAGACCCCTCCGCTCATCGACTGTACACGGGCTGTCACATACCCCTCCCCTCATCGACTGTACACGGGCTGTCACATACCCCTCCACTCATCGACTGTACACGGGCTGTCACATACCCCTCCACTCATCGACTGTACACGGGCTGTCACATACCCCTCCACTCATCGACTGTACACGGGCTGTCACATACCCCTCCACTCATCGACTGTACACGGGCTGTCACATACCCCTCCACTCATCGACTGTACACGGGCTGTCACATACCCCTCCACTCATCGACTGTACACAGTCTGTCACATACGCCTCCGCTCATCGACTGTACACAGTCTGTCACAGACCCCTCCGCTCATCGACTGTACACGGGCTGTCACATACCCCTCCGCTCATCGACTGTACACGGGCTGTCACAGACCCCTCCGCTCATCGACTGTACACGGGCTGTCACATACCCCCTCCGCTCATCGACTGTACACGGGCTGTCACATACCCCTCCGCTCATCGACTGTACACAGTTTGTCACATACCCCTCCGCTCATCGACTGTACACGGGCTGTCACAGACCCCTCCGCTCATCGACTGTACACGGGCTGTCACATACCCCTCCACTCATCGACTGTACACGGGCTGTCACATACCCCTCCTCTCATCGACTGTACACGGGCTGTCACATACCCCTCCACTCATCGACTGTACACGGGCTGTCACATACCCCTCCGCTCATCGACTGTACACGGGTTGTCACATACCACTCCGCTCATCGACTGTACACGGGCTGTCACAGACCCCTCCACTCATCGACTGTACACGGGCTGTCTCAGACCCCTCCGCTCATCGACTGTACACAGTCTGTCACATACCCCTCCGCTCATCGACTGTACACAGTCTGTCACATACCCCTCCGCTCATCGACTGTACACAGTCTGTCACAGACCCCTCCGCTCATCGACTGTACACGGGCTGTCACAGACCCCTCCGCTCATCGACTGTACACAGTCTGTCACATACCCCTCCGCTCATCGACTGTACACGGGCTGTCACATACCCCTCAGCTCATCGACTGTACACGGGCTGTCACATACCCCTCCACTCATCGACTGTACACAGTCTGTCACATACCCCTCCACTCATCGACTGTACACAGTCTGTCACATACCCCTCAGCTCATCGACTGTACACAGTCTGTCACAGACCCCTCCGCTCATCGACTGTACACAGTCTGTCACATACCCCTCCGCTCATCGACTGTACACGGGCTGTCACATACCCCTCCACTCATCGACTGTACACAGTTTGTCACATACCCCTCAGCTCATCGACTGTACACGGGCTGTCACATACCCCTCCACTCATCGACTGTACACAGTCTGTCACATACCCCTCCGCTCATCGACTGTACACGGGCTGTCACATACCCCTCCGCTCATCGACTGTACACGGGCTGTCACATACGCCTCCGCTCATCGACTGTACACGGGCTGTCACATACCCCTCCACTCATCGACTGTACACAGTCTGTCACATACCCCTCCGCTCATCAACTGTACACGGGCTGTCACATACTCCTCCACTCATCGACTGTACACAGTCTGTCACATACCCCTCCGCTCATCGACTGTACACGGGCTGTCACAGACCCCTCCGCTCATCGACTGTACACGGGCTGTCACATACCCCTCCTCTCATCGACTGTACACAGTCTGTCACATACCCCTCCACTCATCGACTGTACACAGTCTGTCACATACCCCTCCAGTCATCGACTGTACACGGGCTGTCACATACATCTCCACTCATCGACTGTACACGGGCTGTCACATGCCCCTCCACTCATCGACTGTACACGGGCTGTCACATACCCTTCCGCTCATCGACTGTACACAGTCTGTCACTGACCCCTCCGCTCATCGACTGTACACGGGCTGTCACATACCCCTCCACTCATCGACTGTACACAGTCTGTCACAGACCCCTCCGCTCATCGACTGTACACGGGCTGTCACATACCCCTCCACTCATCGACTGTACACAGTCTGTCACAGACCCCTCCGCTCATCGACTGTACACGGGCTGTCACATGCCCCTCCACTCATCGACTGTACACGGGCTGTCACAAACCCTTCCGCTCATCGACTGTACACAGTCTGTCACATACCCCTCCGCTCATCGACTGTACACAGTCTGTCACATACCCCTCCGCTCATCGACTGTACATGGTCTGTCACAGACCCCTCCGCTCATCGACTGAACACGGGCTGTCACAGACCCCTCCGCTCATCGACTGTACACGGGCTGTCACATACCCCTCCACTCATCGACTGTACACGGGCTGTCACAGACCCCTCCGCTCATCGACTGTACACGGGCTGTCACAGACCCCTCCGCTCATCGACTGTACACGGGCTGTCACATACTCCTCCCCTCATCGACTGTACACAGTCTGTCACAGACCCCTCCCCTCATTGACTGCACACAGTCTGTCACAGACCCCTCCACTCATCGACTGTACACGGGCTGTCACATACCCCTCCACTCATCGACTGTACACGGGCTGTCACATACCCCTTCCCTCATCGACTGTACACGGGCTGTCACATACCCCTCCGCTCATCGACTGTACACGGGCTGTCACATACCTCTCCACTCATCGACTGTACACGGGCTGTCACTGACCCCTCCACTCATCGACTGTACACGGGCTGTCACATACCCCTCCACTCATCGACTGTACACGGGCTGTCACATACCCCTCCACTCATCGACTGTACACGGGCTGTCACATACCCCTCCACTCATCGACTGTACATGGGCTGTCACATACCCCTCCACTCATCGACTGTACACGGGCTGTCACATACCCCTCCACTCATCGACTGTACACGGGATGTCACATACCCCCTCCGCTCATCGACTGTACACGGGCTGTCACATACCCCTCCGCTCATCGACTGTACACAGTCTGTCACAGACCCCTCCACTCATCGACTGTACACGGGCTGTCACATACCCCTCCACTCATCGACTGTACACGGGCTGTCACATACCCCTCCACTCATCGACTGTACATGGGCTGTCACATACCCCTCCGCTCATCGAATGTACACGGGTTGTCACATACCCCTCCACTCATCGACTGTACACAGTCTGTCACAGACCCCTCCGCTCATCGACTGTACACGGGCTGTCACATACCCCTCCACTCATTGACTGTACAGTCTGTCACAGACCCCTCCGCTCATCGACTGTACACAGTCTGTCACATACCCCTCCGCTCATCGACTGTACACAGTCTGTTACATACACCTCCGCTCATCGACTGTACACAGTCTGTCACAGACCCCTCCGCTCATCGACTGTACACGGGCTGTCACAGACCCCTCCGCTCATCGACTGTACACAGTCTGTCACATACCCCTCCGCTCATCGACTGTACACGGGCTGTCACATACCCCTCCACTCATCGACTGTACACGGGCTGTCACATACCCCTCCACTCATCGACTGTACACGGGCTGTCACATACCCCTCCACTCATCGACTGTACACGGGCTGTCACATACCCCTCCACTCATCGACTGTACACAGTCTGTCACATACGCCTCCGCTCATCGACTGTACACAGTCTGTCACAGACCCCTCCGCTCATCGACTGTACACGGGCTGTCACATACCCCTCCGCTCATCGACTGTACACGGGCTGTCACAGACCCCTCCGCTCATCGACTGTACACGGGCTGTCACATACCCCCTCCGCTCATCGACTGTACACGGGCTGTCACATACCCCTCCGCTCATCGACTGTACACAGTTTGTCACATACCCCTCCGCTCATCGACTGTACACGGGCTGTCACAGACCCCTCCGCTCATCGACTGTACACGGGCTGTCACATACCCCTCCACTCATCGACTGTACACGGGCTGTCACATACCCCTCCTCTCATCGACTGTACACGGGCTGTCACATACCCCTCCACTCATCGACTGTACACGGGCTGTCACATACCCCTCCGCTCATCGACTGTACACGGGTTGTCACATACCACTCCGCTCATCGACTGTACACGGGCTGTCACAGACCCCTCCACTCATCGACTGTACACGGGCTGTCACAGACCCCTCCGCTCATCGACTGTACACAGTCTGTCACATACCCCTCCGCTCATCGACTGTACACAGTCTGTCACATACCCCTCCGCTCATCGACTGTACACAGTTTGTCACAGACCCCTCCGCTCATCGACTGTACACGGGCTGTCACAGACCCCTCCGCTCATCGACTGTACACAGTCTGTCACATACCCCTCCGCTCATCGACTGTACACGGGCTGTCACATACCCCTCAGCTCATCGACTGTACACGGGCTGTCACATACCCCTCCACTCATCGACTGTACACAGTCTGTCACATACCCCTCCACTCATCGACTGTACACAGTCTGTCACATACCCCTCAGCTCATCGACTGTACACAGTCTGTCACAGACCCCTCCGCTCATCGACTGTACACAGTCTGTCACATACCCCTCCGCTCATCGACTGTACACGGGCTGTCACATACCCCTCCACTCATCGACTGTACACAGTTTGTCACATACCCCTCAGCTCATCGACTGTACACGGGCTGTCACATACCCCTCCACTCATCGACTGAACACAGTCTGTCACATACCCCTCAGCTCATCGACTGTACACGGGCTGTCACATACCCCTCCACTCATCGACTGTACACAGTCTGTCACATACCCCTCCGCTCATCGACTGTACACGGGCTGTCACATACCCCTCCGCTCATCGACTGTACACGGGCTGTCACATACCCCTCCGCTCATCGACTGTACACGGGCTGTCACATACCCCTCCACTCATCGACTGTACACAGTCTGTCACATACCCCTCCGCTCATCAACTGTACACGGGCTGTCACATACTCCTCCACTCATCGACTGTACACAGTCTGTCACATACCCCTCCGCTCATCGACTACACGGGCTGTCACAGACCCCTCCGCTCATCGACTGTACACGGGCTGTCACATACCCCTCCTCTCATCGACTGTACACAGTCTGTCACATACCCCTCCACTCATCGACTGTACACAGTCTGTCACATACCCCTCCACTCATCGACTGTACACGGGCTGTCACATACATCTCCACTCATCGACTGTACACGGGCTGTCACATGCCCCTCCACTCATCGACTGTACACGGGCTGTCACATACTCTTCCGCTCATCGACTGTACACTGTCTGTCACTGACCCCTCCGCTCATCGACTGTACACGGGCTGTCACATACCCCTCCACTCATCGACTGTACACAGTCTGTCACAGACCCCTCCGCTCATCGACTGTACACGGGCTGTCACATACCCCTCCACTCATCGACTGTACACAGTCTGTCACAGACCCCTCCGCTCATCGACTGTACACGGGCTGTCACATGCCCCTCCACTCATCGACTGTACACGGGCTGTCACAAACCCTTCCGCTCATCGACTGTACACAGTCTGTCACATACCCCTCCACTCATCGACTGTACACAGTCTGTCACATACCCCTCCGCTCATCGACTGTACATGGTCTGTCACATACCCCTCCGCTCATCGACTGTACACGGGCTGTCACATACCCCTCCACTCATCGACTGTACACGGGCTGTCACAGACCCCTCCGCTCATCGACTGTACACGGGCTGTCACATACCCCACCACTCATCGACTGTACACGGGCTGTCACATACCGCTCCACTCATCGACTGTACACGGGCTGTCACAGACCCCTCCGCTCATCGACTGTACACCGGCTGTCACATACCCCTCCCCTCATCGACTGTACACAGTCTGTCACAGACCCCTCCCCTCATTGACTGCACACAGTCTGTCACAGACCCCTCCACTCATCGACTGTACACGGGCTGTCACATACCCCTCCACTCATCGACTGTACACGGGCTGTCACATACCCCTTCCCTCATCGACTGTACACGGGCTGTCACATACCCCTCCGCTCATCGACTGTACACGGGCTGTCACATACCCCTCCGCTCATCGACTGTACACAGTCTGTCACAGACCCCTCCGCTCATCGACTGTACACAGTCTGTCACATACCCCTTCCCTCATCGACTGTACACGGGCTGTCACATACCTCTCCACTCATCGACTGTACACGGGCTGTCACTGACCCCTCCACTCATCGACTGTACACGGGCTGTCACATACCCCTCCACTCATCGACTGTACACGGGCTGTCACATACCACTCCACTCATCGACTGTACACGGGCTGTCACATACCCCTCCACTCATCGACTATACATGGGCTGTCACATACCCCTCCACTCATCGACTGTACACGGGCTGTCACATACCCCTCCACTCATCGACTGTACACGGGATGTCACATACCCCCTCCGCTCATCGACTGTATACGGGCTGTCACATACCCCTCCGCTCATCGACTGTACACAGTCTGTCACAGACCCCTCCACTCATCGACTGTACACGGGCTGTCACATACCCCTCCGCTCATCGACTGTACACAGTCTGTCACAGACCCCTCCACTCATCGACTGTACACGGGCTGTCACAGACCCCTCCGCTCATCGACTGTACACGGGCTGTCACATACCCCTCCTCTCATCGACTGTACACAGTCTGTCACATACCCCTCCACTCATCGACTGTACACAGTCTGTCACATACCCCTCCACTCATCGACTGTACACGGGCTGTCACATACATCTCCACTCATCGACTGTACACGGGCTGTCACATGCCCCTCCACTCATCGACTGTACACGGGCTGTCACATACCCTTCCGCTCATTGACTGTACACAGTCTGTCACTGACCCCTCCGCTCATCGACTGTACACGGGCTGTCACATACCCCTCCACTCATCGACTGTACACAGTCTGTCACATACCCCTCCACTCATCGACTGTACACAGTCTGTCACATACCCCTCCGCTCATCGACTGTACATGGTCTGTCACAGACCCCTCCGCTCATCGACTGAACACGGGCTGTCACAGACCCCTCCGCTCATCGACTGTACACGGGCTGTCACATACCCCTCCACTCATCGACTGTACACGGGCTGTCACAGACCCCTCCGCTCATCGACTGTACACGGGCTGTCACAGACCCCTCCGCTCATCGACTGTACACGGGCTGTCACATACCCCTCCCCTCATCGACTGTACACAGTCTGTCACAGACCCCTCCCCTCATTGACTGCACACAGTCTGTCACAGACCCCTCCACTCATCGACTGTACACGGGCTGTCACATACCCCTCCACTCATCGACTGTACACGGGCTGTCACATACCCCTTCCCTCATCGACTGTACACGGGCTGTCACATACCCCTCCGCTCATCGACTGTACACGGGCTGTCACATACCCCTCCGCTCATCGACTGTACACAGTCTGTCACAGACCCCTCCGCTCATCGACTGTACACAGTCTGTCACATACCCCTTCCCTCATCGACTGTACACGGGCTGTCACATACCTCTCCACTCATCGACTGTACACGGGCTGTCACTGACCCCTCCACTCATCGACTGTACACGGGCTGTCACATACCCCTCCACTCATCGACTGTACACGGGCTGTCACATACCCCTCCACTCATCGACTGGACACGGGCTGTCACATACCCCTCCACTCATCGACTGTACATGGGCTGTCACATACCCCTCCACTCATCGACTGTACACGGGCTGTCACATACCCCTCCACTCATCGACTGTACACGGGATGTCACATACCCCCTCCGCTCATCGACTGTACACGGGCTGTCACATACCCCTCCGCTCATCGACTGTACACAGTCTGTCACAGACCCCTCCACTCATCGACTGTACACGGGCTGTCACATACCCCTCCACTCATCGACTGTACACGGGCTGTCACATACCCCTCCACTCATCGACTGTACATGGGCTGTCACATACCCCTCCGCTCATCGAATGTACACGGGTTGTCACATACCCCTCCACTCATCGACTGTACACAGTCTGTCACAGACCCCTCCGCTCATCGACTGTACACGGGCTGTCACATACCCCTCCACTCATTGACTGTACAGTCTGTCACAGACCCCTCCGCTCATCGACTGTACACAGTCTGTCACATACCCCTCCGCTCATCGACTGTACACAGTCTGTTACATACACCTCCGCTCATCGACTGTACACAGTCTGTCACAGACCCCTCCGCTCATCGACTGTACACGGGCTGTCACAGACCCCTCCGCTCATCGACTGTACACAGTCTGTCACATACCCCTCCGCTCATCGACTGTACACGGGCTGTCACATACCCCTCAGCTCATCGACTGTACACGGGCTGTCACATACCCCTCCACTCATCGACTGTACACGGGCTGTCACAGACCCCTCCGCTCATCGACTGTACACGGGCTGTCACATACCCCTCCCCTCATCGACTGTACACAGTCTGTCACAGACCCCTCCCCTCATTGACTGCACACAGTCTGTCACAGACCCCTCCACTCATCGACTGTACACGGGCTGTCACATACCCCTCCACTCATCGACTGTACACGGGCTGTCACATACCCCTTCCCTCATCGACTGTACACGGGCTGTCACATACCCCTCCGCTCATCGACTGTACACGGGCTGTCACATACCCCTCCGCTCATCGACTGTACACAGTCTGTCACAGACCCCTCCGCTCATCGACTGTACACAGTCTGTCACATACCCCTTCCCTCATCGACTGTACACGGGCTGTCACATACCTCTCCACTCATCGACTGTACACGGGCTGTCACTGACCCCTCCACTCATCGACTGTACACGGGCTGTCACATACCCCTCCACTCATCGACTGTACACGGGCTGTCACATACCCCTCCACTCATCGACTGTACACGGGCTGTCACATACCCCTCCACTCATCGACTGTACATGGGCTGTCACATACCCCTCCACTCATCGACTGTACACGGGCTGTCACATACCCCTCCACTCATCGACTGTACACGGGATGTCACATACCCCCTCCGCTCATCGACTGTACACGGGCTGTCACATACCCCTCCGCTCATCGACTGTACACAGTCTGTCACAGACCCCTCCACTCATCGACTGTACACGGGCTGTCACATACCCCTCCACTCATCGACTGTACACGGGCTGTCACATACCCCTCCACTCATCGACTGTACATGGGCTGTCACATACCCCTCCGCTCATCGAATGTACACGGGTTGTCACATACCCCTCCACTCATCGACTGTACACAGTCTGTCACAGACCCCTCCGCTCATCGACTGTACACGGGCTGTCACATACCCCTCCACTCATTGACTGTACAGTCTGTCACAGACCCCTCCGCTCATCGACTGTACACAGTCTGTCACATACCCCTCCGCTCATCGACTGTACACAGTCTGTTACATACACCTCCGCTCATCGACTGTACACAGTCTGTCACAGACCCCTCCGCTCATCGACTGTACACGGGCTGTCACAGACCCCTCCGCTCATCGACTGTACACAGTCTGTCACATACCCCTCCGCTCATCGACTGTACACGGGCTGTCACATACCCCTCAGCTCATCGACTGTACACGGGCTGTCACATACCCCTCCACTCATCGACTGTACACAGTCTGTCACATACCCCTCCACTCATCGACTGTACACAGTCTGTCACATACCCCTCAGCTCATCGACTGTACACAGTCTGTCACAGACCCCTCCGCTGATCGACTGTACACAGTCTGTCACATACCCCTCCGCTCATCGACTGAACACGGGCTGTCACATACCCCTCCACTCCTCGACTGTACACAGTCTGTCACATACCCCTCAGCTCATCGACTGTACACGGGCTGTCACATACCCCTCCACTCATCGACTGTACACAGTCTGTCACATACCCCTCCGCTCATCGACTGTACACGGACTGTCACAAAACCCTCCGCTCATCGACTGTACACGGGCTGTCACATACCCCTTCACTCATCGACTGTACACGGGCTGTCACATACCCCTCCACTCATCGACTGTACACGGGCTGTCACATACCCCTCCGCTCATCGACTGTACACGGGCTGTCACATACACCTCCACTCATCGACTGTACACAGTCTGTCACATACCCCTCCGCTCATCGACTGAACACGGGCTGTCACATACCCCTCCACTCATCGACTGTACACGGGCTGTCACATACCCCTCCACTCATCGACTGTACACGGGCTGTCACATACCCCTCCACTCATCGACTGTACACGGGCTGTCACATACCACTCCACTCATCGACTGTACACGGGCTGTCACATACCCCTCCACTCATCGACTGTACACGGGCTGTCACATACCCCTCCATTCATCGACTGTACATGGGCTGTCACAGACCCCTCCGCCCATCGACTGTACACAGTCTGTCACAGACCCCTCCTCTCATCGACTGTACACGGTCTGTCACATACCCCTCCACTCATCGACTGCACACAGTCTGTCACATACCCCTCCACTCATCGACTGTACACAGTCTGTCTAACACCCCTCCAATCATCAACTGTACACGGGCTGTCACATACCCCTCCGCTCATCGACTGTACACGGGCTGTCACATACCCCTCCACTCATCGACTGTACACAGTCTGTCACAGACCCCTCCGCTCATCGACTGTACACGGGCTGTCACATACCCCTCCACTCATCGACTGTACACAGTCTGTCACAGACCCCTCCGCTCATCGACTGGACACGGGCTGTCACATACCCCTCCACTCATCGACTGTACACAGTCTGTCACATACCCCTCAGCTCATCGACTGTACACGGGCTGTCACATACCCCTCGACTCATCGACTGTACACAGTCTGTCACATACCCCTCCGCTCATCGACTGTACACGGACTGTCACAAAGCCCTCCGCTCATCGACTGTACACGGGCTGTCACATACCCCTTCACTCATCGACTGTACACGGGCTGTCACATACCCCTCCACTCATCGACTGTACACGGGCTGTCACATACCCCTCCGCTCATCGACTGTACACGGGCTGTCACATACCCCTCCGCTCATCGACTGTACACAGTCTGTCACAGACCCCTCCGCTCATCGACTGTACACAGTCTGTCACATACCCCTTCCCTCATCGACTGTACACGGGCTGTCACATACCTCTCCACTCATCGACTGTACACGGGCTGTCACTGACCCCTCCACTCATCGACTGTACATGGGCTGTCACATACCCCTCCACTCATCGACTGTACACGGGCTGTCACATACCCCTCCACTCATCGACTGTACACGGGCTGTCACATACCCCTCCACTCATCGACTGTACATGGGCTGTCACATACCCCTCCACTCATCGACTGTACACGGGCTGTCACATACCCCTCCACTCATCGACTGTACACAGTCTGTCACATACCCCTCCACTCATCGACTGTACACGGGATGTCACATACCCCCTCCGCTCATCGACTGTACACGGGCTGTCACATACCCCTCCACCCATCGACTGTACATGGGCTGTCACATACCCCTCCACTCATCGACTGTACACGGGCTGTCACATACCCCTCCACTCATCGACTGTACACGGGCTGTCACATACCCCTCCACTCATCGACTGTACACGGGCTGTCACATACCCCTCCACTCATCGACTGTACACGGGCTGTCACATACCCCTCCACTCATCGACTGTACATGGGCTGTCACAGACCCCTCCGCCCATCGACTGTACACAGTCTGTCACAGACCCCTCCTCTCATCGACTGTACACGGGCTGTCACATACCCCTCCACTCATCGACTGCACACAGTCTGTCACATACCCCTCCACTCATCGACTGTACACAGTCTGTCTATCACCCCTCCGCTCATCGACTGTACACAGTCTGTCACATACCCCTCCGCTCATCGACTGTACACAGTCTGTCACAGACCCCTCCGCTCATCGACTGTACACGGGCTGTCACAGACCCCTCCGCTCATCGACTGTACACAGTCTGTCACATACCACTCCACTCATCGACTGTACACGGGCTGTCACATACCCCTCAGCTCATCGACTGTACACGGGCTGTCACATACCCCTCCACTCATCGACTGTACACAGTCTGTCACATACCCCTCCACTCATCGACTGTACACAGTCTGTCACATACCCCTCAGCTCATCGACTGTACACAGTCTGTCACAGACCCCTCCGCTCATCGACTGTACACAGTCTGTCACATAACCCTCCGCTCATCGACTGTACACGGGCTGTCACATACCCCTCCACTCATCGACTGTACACAGTCTGTCACATACCCCTCCGCTCATCGACTGTACACGGGCTGTCACATACCCCTCCGCTCCTCGACTGTACACGGGCTGTCACATACCCCTCCACTCATCGACTGTACATGGGCTGTCACATACCCCTCCACTCATCGACTGTACACGGGCTGTCACATACCCCTCCACTCATCGACTGTACACGGGCTGTCACATACCCCTCCTCTCATCGACTGAACACGGGCTGTCACATACCTCTCCACTCATCGACTGTACACAGTCTGTCTAACACCCCTCCGTTCATCGACTGTACATGGGCTGTCACATACCCCTCCACTCATCGACTGTACACGGGCTGTCACATACCCCTCCACTCATCGACTGTACACGGGCTGTCACATACCCCTCCACTCATCGACTGTACACGGGCTGTCACATACCCCTCCGCTCATCGACTGTACACGGGCTGTCACATACCCCTCCGCTCATCGACTGTACACAGTCTGTCACAGACCCCTCCGCTCATCGACTGTACACGGGCTGTCACATACATCTCCACTCATCGACTGTACACGGGCTGTCACCGACCCCTCCACTCATCGACTGTACATGGGCTGTCACATACCCCTCCACTCATCGACTGTACACGGGCTGTCACAGACCCCTCCACTCATCGACTGTACACGGGCTGTCACATACCCCTCCACTCATCGACTGTACATGGGCTGTCACATACCCCTCCACTCATCGACTGTACACGGGCTGTCACATACCCCTCCACTCATCGACTGTACATGGGATGTCACATACCCCCTCCGCTCATCGACTGTACACGGGCTGTCACATACCCCTCCGCTCATCGACTGTACACAGTCTGTCACAGACCCCTCCACTCATCGACTGTACACGGGCTGTCACATACCCCTCCACTCATCGACTGTACACGGGCTGTCACATACCCCTCCACTCATCGACTGTACACGGGCTGTCACATACCCCTCCACTCATCGACTGTACACGGGCTGTCACATACCCCTCCACTCATCGACTGTAGACGGGCTGTCACATACCCCTCCACTCATCGACTGTACACGGGCTGTCACATACCCCTCCACTCATCGACTGTACACGGGCTGTCACATACCCCTCCACTCATCGACTGTACATGGGCTGTCACAGACCCCTCCGCCCATCGACTGTACACAGTCTGTCACAGACCCCTCCTCTCATTGACTGTACACGGGCTGTCACATACCCCTCCACTCATCGACTGTACACGGGCTGTCACATACCCCTCCACTCATCGACTGCACACAGTCTGTCACATACCCCTCCACTCATCGACTGTACACAGTCTGTCTAACACCCCTCCGCTCATCAACTGTACACGGGCTGTCACATACCCCTCCGCTCATCGACTGTACACGGGTTGTCACATACCCCTCCACTCATCGACTGTACACAGTCTGTCACAGACCCCTCCGCTCATCGACTGTACACGGGCTGTCACATACCCCTCCACTCATTGACTGTACAGTCTGTCACAGACCCCTCCGCTCATCGACTGTACACAGTCTGTCACATACCCCTCCGCTCATCGACTGTACACAGTCTGTTACATACACCTCCGCTCATCGACTGTACACAGTCTGTCACAGACCCCTCCGCTCATCGACTGTACACGGGCTGTCACAGACCCCTCCGCTCATCGACTGTACACAGTCTGTCACATACCCCTCCGCTCATCGACTGTACACGGGCTGTCACATACCCCTCAGCTCATCGACTGTACACGGGCTGTCACATACCCCTCCACTCATCGACTGTACACAGTCTGTCACATACCCCTCCACTCATCGACTGTACACAGTCTGTCACATACCCCTCAGCTCATCGACTGTACACAGTCTGTCACAGACCCCTCCGCTGATCGACTGTACACAGTCTGTCACATACCCCTCCGCTCATCGACTGTACACGGGCTGTCACATACCCCTCCACTCATCGACTGTACACAGTCTGTCACATACAACTCCGCTCATCGACTGTACACGGACTGTCACAAAACCCTCCGCTCATCGACTGTACACGGGCTGTCACATACCCCTTCACTCATCGACTGTACACGGGCTGTCACATACCCCTCCACTCATCGACTGTACACGGGCTGTCACATACCCCTCCGCTCATCGACTGTACACGGGCTGTCACATACACCTCCACTCATCGACTGTACACAGTCTGTCACATACCCCTCCGCTCATCGACTGAACACGGGCTGTCACATACCCCTCCACTCATCGACTGTACACGGGCTGTCACATACCCCTCCACTCATCGACTGTACACGGGCTGTCACATACCCCTCCACTCATCGACTGTACACGGGCTGTCACATACCACTCCACTCATCGACTGTACACGGGCTGTCACATACCCCTCCACTCATCGACTGTACACGGGCTGTCACATACCCCTCCATTCATCGACTGTACATGGGCTGTCACAGACCCCTCCGCCCATCGACTGTACACAGTCTGTCACAGACCCCTCCTCTCATCGACTGTACACGGGCTGTCACATACCCCTCCACTCATCGACTGCACACAGTCTGTCACATACCCCTCCACTCATCGACTGTACACAGTCTGTCTAACACCCCTCCGCTCATCAACTGTACACGGGCTGTCACATACCCCTCCGCTCATCGACTGTACACGGGCTGTCACATACCCCTCCACTCATCGACTGTACACAGTCTGTCACAGACCCCTCCGCTCATCGACTGTACACGGGCTGTCACATACCCCTCCACTCATCGACTGTACACAGTCTGTCACAGACCCCTCCGCTCATCGACTGTACACGGGCTGTCACATACCCCTCCACTCATCGACTGTACACAGTCTGTCACATACCCCTCAGCTCATCGACTGTACACGGGCTGTCACATACCCCTCCACTCATCGACTGTACACAGTCTGTCACATACCCCTCCGCTCATCGACTGTACACGGACTGTCACAAAACCCTCCGCTCATCGACTGTACACGGGCTGTCACATACCCCTTCACTCATCGACTGTACACGGGCTGTCACATACCCCTCCACTCATCGACTGTACACGGGCTGTCACATACCCCTCCGCTCATCGACTGTACACGGGCTGTCACATACCCCTCAGCTCATCGACTGTACACGGGCTGTCACATACCCCTCCACTCATCGACTGTACACAGTCTGTCACATACCCCTCCACTCATCGACTGTACACAGTCTGTCACATACCCCTCAGCTCATCGACTGTACACAGTCTGTCACAGACCCCTCCGCTGATCGACTGTACACAGTCTGTCACATACCCCTCCGCTCATCGACTGAACACGGGCTGTCACATACCCCTCCACTCATCGACTGTACACAGTCTGTCACATACCCCTCAGCTCATCGACTGTACACGGGCTGTCACATACCCCTCCACTCATCGACTGTACACAGTCTGTCACATACCCCTCCGCTCATCGACTGTACACGGACTGTCACAAAACCCTCCGCTCATCGACTGTACACGGGCTGTCACATACCCCTTCACTCATCGACTGTACACGGGCTGTCACATACCCCTCCACTCATCGACTGTACACGGGCTGTCACATACCCCTCCGCTCATCGACTGTACACGGGCTGTCACATACACCTCCACTCATCGACTGTACACAGTCTGTCACATACCCCTCCGCTCATCGACTGAACACGGGCTGTCACATACCCCTCCACTCATCGACTGTACACGGGCTGTCACATACCCCTCCACTCATCGACTGTACACGGGCTGTCACATACCCCTCCACTCATCGACTGTACACGGGCTGTCACATACCACTCCACTCATCGACTGTACACGGGCTGTCACATACCCCTCCACTCATCGACTGTACACGGGCTGTCACATAACCCTCCATTCATCGACTGTACATGGGCTGTCACAGACCCCTCCGCCCATCGACTGTACACAGTCTGTCACAGACCCCTCCTCTCATCGACTGTACACGGGCTGTCACATACCCCTCCACTCATCGACTGCACACAGTCTGTCACATACCCCTCCACTCATCGACTGTACACAGTCTGTCTAACACCCCTCCGCTCATCAACTGTACACGGGCTGTCACATACCCCTCCGCTCATCGACTGTACACGGGCTGTCACATACCCCTCCACTCATCGACTGTACACAGTCTGTCACAGACCCCTCCGCTCATCGACTGTACACGGGCTGTCACATACCCCTCCACTCATCGACTGTACATGGGCTGTCACATACCCCTACGCTCATCGACTGTACACGGGCTGTCACAGACCCCTCCACTCATCGACTGTACACAGTCTGTCACAGACTCCTCCACTCATCGACTGTACACGGGCTGTCACAGACCCCTCCGCTCATCGACTGTACACGGGCTGTCACAGACCCCTCCGCTCATCGACTGTACACAGTCTGTCACACACCCCTCCGCTCATCGACTGTACACGGGCTGTCACACACCCCTCCGCTCATCGACTGTACACGGGCTGTCACATACCCCTCCACTCATCGACTGTACACAGTCTGTCACAGACCCCTCCTCTCATCGACTGTACACAGTCTGTCACAGACCCCTCCACTCATCGACTGTACACGGGCTGTCACAGACCCCTCCGCTCATCGACTGTACACGGGCTGTCACAGACCCCTCCTCTCATCGACTGTACACAGTCTGTCACAGACCCCTCCACTCATCGACTGTACATGGGCTGTCACATACCCCTCCACTCATCGACTGTACATGGGCTGTCACATACCCCTCCACTCATCGACTGTATACGGGATGTCACATACCCCCTCCGCTCATCGACTGTACACGGGCTGTCACATACCCCTCCGCTCATCGACTGTACACGGTCTGTCACAGACGCCTCCACTCATCGACTGTACACGGGCTGTCACATACCCCTCCACTCATCGACTGTACACGGGCTGTCACATATCCCTCCACTCATCGACTGTACATGGGCTGTCACATACCCCTCCGCTCATCGAATGTACACGGGTTGTCACATACCCCTCCACTCATCGACTGTACACAGTCTGTCACAGACCCCTCCGCTCATCGACTGTACACGGGCTGTCACATACCCCTCCACTCATTGACTGTACAGTCTGTCACAGACCCCTCCGCTCATCGACTGTACACAGTCTGTCACATACCCCTCCGCTCATCGACTGTACACAGTCTGTTACATACACCTCCGCTCATCGACTGTACACAGTCTGTCACAGACCCCTCCGCTCATCGACTGTACACGGGCTGTCACAGACCCCTCCGCTCATCGACTGTACACAGTCTGTCACATACCCCTCCGCTCATCGACTGTACACGGGCTGTCACATACCCCTCAGCTCATCGACTGTACACGGGCTGTCACATACCCCTCCACTCATCGACTGTACACAGTCTGTCACATACCCCTCCACTCATCGACTGTACACAGTCTGTCACATACCCCTCAGCTCATCGACTGTACACAGTCTGTCACAGACCCCTCCGCTGATCGACTGTACACAGTCTGTCACATACCCCTCCACTCCTCGACTGTACACAGTCTGTCACATACCCCTCAGCTCATCGACTGTACACGGGCTGTCACATACCCCTCCACTCATCGACTGTACACAGTCTGTCACATACCCCTCCGCTCATCGACTGTACACCGACTGTCACAAAACCCTCCGCTCATCGACTGTACACGGGCTGTCACATACCCCTTCACTCATCGACTGTACACGGGCTGTCACATACCCCTCCACTCATCGACTGTACACGGGCTGTCACATACCCCTTCGCTCATCGACTGTACACGGGCTGTCACATACACCTCCACTCATCGACTGTACACAGTCTGTCACATACCCCTCCGCTCATCGACTGAACACGGGCTGTCACATACCCCTCCACTCATCGACTGTGCACGGGCTGTCACATACCCCTCCACTCATCGACTGTACACGGGCTGTCACATACCACTCCACTCATCGACTGTACACGGGCTGTCACATACCCCTCCACTCATCGACTGTACACGGGCTGTCACATACCCCTCCATTCATCGACTGTACATGGGCTGTCACAGACCCCTCCGCCCATCGACTGTACACAGTCTGTCACAGACCACTCCACTCATCGACTGTACACAGTCTGTCTAACACCCCTCCGCTCATCAACTGTACACGGGCTGTCACATACCCCTCCACTCATCGACTGCACACAGTCTGTCACATACCCCTCCACTCATCGACTGTACACAGTCTGTCTAACACCCCTCCGCTCATCAACTGTACACGGGCTGTCACATACCCCTCCGCTCATCGACTGTACACGGGCTGTCACATACCCCTCCACTCATCGACTGTACACAGTCTGTCACAGACCCCTCCGCTCATCGACTGTACACGGGCTGTCACATACCCCTCCACTCATCGACTGTACACAGTCTGTCACAGACCCCTCCGCTCATCGACTGTACACGGGCTGTCACATACCCCTCCACTCATCGACTGTACACAGTCTGTCACATACCCCTCAGCTCATCGACTGTACACGGGCTGTCACATACCCCTCGACTCATCGACTGTACACAGTCTGTCACATACCCCTCCGCTCATCGACTGTACACGGACTGTCACAAAACCCTCCGCTCATCGACTGTACACGGGCTGTCACATACCCCTTCACTCATCGACTGTACACGGGCTGTCACATACCCCTCCACTCATCGACTGTACACGGGCTGTCACATACCCCTCCGCTCATCGACTGTACACGGGCTGTCACATACCCCTCCGCTCATCGACTGTACACAGTCTGTCACAGACCCCGCCGCTCATCGACTGTACACAGTCTGTCACATAGCCCTTCCCTCATCGACTGTACACGGGCTGTCACATACCTCTCCACTCATCGACTGTACACGGGCTGTCACTGACCCCTCCGCTCATCGACTGTACATGGGCTGTCACATACCCCTCCACTCATCGACTGTACACGGGCTGTCACATACCCCTCCACTCATCGACTGTACACGGGCTGTCACATACCCCTCCACTCATCGACTGTACATGGGCTGTCACATACCCCTCCACTCATCGACTGTACACGGGCTGTCACATACCCCTCCACTCATCGACTGTACACGGGATGTCACATACCCCCTCCGCTCATCGACTGTACATGGGCTGTCACATACCCCTCCACTCATCGACTGTACATGGGCTGTCACATACCCCTCCACTCATCGACTGTACACGGGCTGTCACATACCCCTCCACTCATCGACTGTACACGGGCTGTCACATACCCCTCCACTCATCGACTGTACACGGGCTGTCACATACCCCTCCACTCATCGACTGTACACGGGCTGTCACATACCCCTCCACTCATCGACTGTACATGGGCTGTCACAGACCCCTCCGCCCATCAACTGTACACAGTCTGTCACAGACCCCTCCTCTCATCGACTGTACACGGGCTGTCACATACCCCTCCACTCATCGACTGTACACAGTCTGTCACATACCCCTCCACTCATCGACTGTACACAGTCTGTCTATCACCCCTCCGCTCATCGACTGTACACAGTCTGTCACATACCCCTCCGCTCATCGACTGTACACAGTCTGTCACAGACCCCTCCGCTCATCGACTGTACACGGGCTGTCACAGACCCCTCCGCTCATCGACTGTACACGGGCTGTCACATACCCCTCCACTCATCGACTGTACACGGGCTGTCACATACCCCTACGCTCATCGACTGTACACGGGCTGTCACAGACCCCTCCACTCATCGACTGTACACAGTCTGTCACAGACTCCTCCACTCATCGACTGTACACGGGCTGTCACAGACCCCTCCGCTCATCGACTGTACACGGGCTGTCACAGACCCCTCCGCTCATCGACTGTACACAGTCTGTCACACACCCCTCCGCTCATCGACTGTACACGGGCTGTCACACACCCCTCCGCTCATCGACTGTACACGGGCTGTCACATACCCCTCCACTCATCGACTGTACACAGTCTGTCACAGACCCCTCCTCTCATCGACTGTACACAGTCTGTCACAGACCCCTCCACTCATCGACTGTACACGGGCTGTCACAGACCCCTCCGCTCATCGACTGTACACGGGCTGTCACAGACACCTCCTCTCATCGACTGTACACAGTCTGTCACAGACCCCTCCACTCATCGACTGTACATGGGCTGTCACATACCCCTCCACTCATCGACTGTACATGGGCTGTCACATACCCCTCCACTCATCGACTGTACACGGGATGTCACATACCCCCTCCGCTCATCGACTGTACACGGGCTGTCACATACCCCTCCGCTCATCGACTGTACACAGTCTGTCACAGACCCCTCCGCTCATCGACTGTACACGGGCTGTCACATACCCCTCCACTCATTGACTGTACAGTCTGTCACAGACCCCTCCGCTCATCGACTGTACACAGTCTGTCACATACCCCTCCGCTCATCGACTGTACACAGTCTGTTACATACACCTCCGCTCATCGACTGTACACAGTCTGTCACAGTCCCCTCCGCTCATCGACTGTACACGGGCTGTCACAGACCCCTCCGCTCATCGACTGTACACAGTCTGTCACATACCCCTCCGCTCATCGACTGTACACGGGCTGTCACATACCCCTCAGCTCATCGACTGTACACGGGCTGTCACATACCCCTCCACTCATCGACTGTACACAGTCTGTCACATACCCCTCCACTCATCGACTGTACACAGTCTGTCACATACCCCTCAGCTCATCGACTGTACACAGTCTGTCACAGACCCCTCCGATGATCGACTGTACACAGTCTGTCACATACCCCTCCGCTCATCGACTGAACACGGGCTGTCACATACCCCTCCACTCCTCGACTGTACACAGTCTGTCACATACCCCTCAGCTCATCGACTGTACACGGGCTGTCACATACCCCTCCACTCATCGACTGTACACAGTCTGTCACATACCCCTCCGCTCATCGACTGTACACGGACTGTCACAAAACCCTCCGCTCATCGACTGTACACGGGCTGTCACATACCCCTTCACTCATCGACTGTACACGGGCTGTCACATACCCCTCCACTCATCGACTGTACACGGGCTGTCACATACCCCTTCGCTCATCGACTGTACACGGGCTGTCACAGACCCCTCCGCTCATCGACTGTACACAGTCTGTCACACACCCCTCCGCTCATCGACTGTACACGGGCTGTCACACACCCCTCCGCTCATCGACTGTACACGGGCTGTCACATACCCCTCCACTCATCGACTGTACACAGTCTGTCACAGACCCCTCCTCTCATCGACTGTACACAGTCTGTCACAGACCCCTCCACTCATCGACTGTACACGGGCTGTCACAGACCCCTCCGCTCATCGACTGTACACGGGCTGTCACAGACCCCTCCTCTCATCGACTGTACACAGTCTGTCACAGACACCTCCACTCATCGACTGTACATGGGCTGTCACATACCCCTCCACTCATCGACTGTACATGGGCTGTCACATACCCCTCCACTCATCGACTGTACACGGGATGTCACATACCCCCTCCGCTCATCGACTGTACACGGGCTGTCACATACCCCTCCGCTCATCGACTGTACACAGTCTGTCACAGACCCCTCCGCTCATCGACTGTACACGGGCTGTCACATACCCCTCCACTCATTGACTGTACAGTCTGTCACAGACCCCTCCGCTCATCGACTGTACACAGTCTGTCACATACCCCTCCGCTCATCGACTGTACACAGTCTGTTACATACACCTCCGCTCATCGACTGTACACAGTCTGTCACAGACCCCTCCGCTCATCGACTGTACACGGGCTGTCACAGACCCCTCCGCTCATCGACTGTACACGGGCTGTCACATACCCCTCAGCTCATCGACTGTACACGGGCTGTCACATACCCCTCCACTCATCGACTGTACACAGTCTGTCACATACCCCTCCACTCATCGACTGTACACAGTCTGTCACATACCCCTCAGCTCATCGACTGTACACAGTCTGTCACAGACCCCTCCGCTGATCGACTGTACACAGTCTGTCACATACCCCTCCGCTCATCGACTGAACACGGGCTGTCACATACCCCTCCACTCCTCGACTGTACACAGTCTGTCACATACCCCTCAGCTCATCGACTGTACACGGGCTGTCACATACCCCTCCACTCATCGACTGTACACAGTCTGTCACATACCCCTCCGCTCATCGACTGTACACGGACTGTCACAAAACCCTCCGCTCATCGACTGTACACGGGCTGTCACATACCCCTTCACTCATCGACTGTACACGGGCTGTCACATACCCCTCCACTCATCGACTGTACACGGGCTGTCACATACCCCTTCGCTCATCGACTGTACACGGGCTGTCACATACACCTCCACTCATCGACTGTACACAGTCTGTCACATACCCCTCCGCTCATCGACTGAACACGGGCTGTCACATACCCCTCCACTCATCGACTGTACACGGGCTGTCACATACCCCTCCACTCATCGACTGTACACGGGCTGTCACATACCCCTCCACTCATCGACTGTACACGGGCTGTCACATACCACTCCACTCATCGACTGTACACGGGCTGTCACATACCCCTCCACTCATCGACTGTACACGGGCTGTCACATACCCCTCCATTCATCGACTGTACATGGGCTGTCACAGACCCCTCCGCCCATCGACTGTACACACTCTGTCACATACCCCTCCACTCATCGACTGCACACAGTCTGTCACAGACCCCTCCACTCATCGACTGTACACAGTCTGTCACAGACCCCTCCGCTCATCGACTGTACACGGGCTGTCACATACCCCTCCGCTCATCGACTGTACACGGGCTGTCACAGACCCCTCCGCTCATCGACTGTACACAGTCTGTCACATACCCCTTCCCTCATCGACTGTACACGGGCTGTCACATACCTCTCCACTCATCGACTGTACACGGGCTGTCACTGACCCCTCCACTCATCGACTGTACAGGGGCTGTCACATACCCCTCCACTCATCGACTGTACACGGGCTGTCACATACCCCTCCACTCATCGACTGTACACGGGCTGTCACATACCCCTCCACTCATCGACTGTACATGGGCTGTCACATACCCCTCCACTCATCGACTGTACACGGGCTGTCACATACCCCTCCACTCATCGACTGTACACGGGATGTCACATACCCCCTCCGCTCATCGACTGTACACGGGCTGTCACATACCCCTCCACTCATCGACTGTACATGGGCTGTCACATACCCCTCCGCCCATCGACTGTACACAGTCTGTCACAGACCCCTCCACTCATCGACTGTACACGGGCTGTCACATACCCCTCCACTCATCGACTGTACACAGTCTGTCACATACCCCTCCACTCATCGACTGTACACAGTCTGTCACATACCCCTCAGCTCATCGACTGTACACAGTCTGTCACAGACCCCTCCGCTCATCGACTGTACACAGTCTGTCACATACCCCTCCGCTCATCGACTGTACACGGGCTGTCACATACCCCTCCACTCATCGACTGTACACAGTCTGTCACATACCCCTCCGCTCATCGACTGTACACGGGCTGTCAACTACCCCTCCGCTCATCGACTGTACACGGGCTGTCACATACCCCTCCACTCATCGACTGTACATGGGCTGTCACATACCCCTCCACTCATCGACTGTACACGGGCTGTCACATACCCCTCCATTCATCGACTGTACACGGGCTGTCACATACCCCACCTCTCATCGACTGTACACGGGCTGTCACATACCCCTCCACTCATCGACTGCACACAGTCTGTCACATACCCCTCCACTCATCGACTGTACACAGTCTGTCTATCACCCCTCCGCTCATCGACTGTACACAGTCTGTCACATACCCCTCCGCTCATCGACTGTACACAGTCTGTCACAGACCCCTCCGCTCATCGACTGTACACGGGCTGTCACAGACCCCTCCGCTCATCGACTGTATACAGTCTGTCACATACCACTCCGCTCATCGACTGTACACGGGCTGTCACATGCCCCTCAGCTCATCGACTGTACACGGGCTGTCACATACCCCTCCACTCATCGACTGTACACAGTCTGTCACATACCCCTCCACTCATCGACTGTACACAGTCTGTCACATACCCCTCAGCTCATCGACTGTACACAGTCTGTCACAGACCCCTCCGCTCATCGACTGTACACAGTCTGTCACATACCCCTCCGCTCATCGACTGTACACGGGCTGTCACATACCCCTCCACTCATCGACTGTACACAGTCTGTCACATACCCCTCCGCTCATCGACTGTACACGGGCTGTCACATACCCCTCCGCTCATCGACTGTACACGGGCTGTCACATACCCCTCCACTCATCGACTGTACATGGGCTGTCACATACCCCTCCACTCATCGACTGTACACGGGCTGTCACATACCCCTCCACTCATCGACTGTACACGGGCTGTCACATACCCCTCCTCTCATCGACTGTACACGGGCTGTCACATACCTCTCCACTCATCGACTGTACACAGTCTGTCTAACACCCCTCCGCTCATCGACTGTACATGGGCTGTCACATACCCCTCCACTCCTCGACTGTACACGGGCTGTCACATACCCCTCCACTCATCGACTGTACACGGGCTGTCACATACCCCTCCACTCATCGACTGTACACGGGCTGTCACATACCCCTCCGCTCATCGACTGTACACGGGCTGTCACATACCCCTCCGCTCATCGACTGTACACAGTCTGTCACAGACCCCTCCGCTCATCGACTGTACACGGGCTGTCACATACATCTCCACTCATCGACTGTACACGGGCTGTCACCGACCCCTCCACTCATCGACTGTACATGGGCTGTCACATACCCCTCCACTCATCGACTGTACACAGTCTGTCACAGACCCCTCCACTCATCGACTGTACACGGGCTGTCACATACCCCTCCACTCATCGACTGTACATGGGCTGTCACATACCCCTCCACTCATCGACTGTACACGGGCTGTCACATACCCCTCCACTCATCGACTGTACACGGGATGTCACATACCCCCTCCGCTCATCGACTGTACAAGGGCTGTCACATACCCCTCCGCTCATCGACTGTACACAGTCTGTCACAGACCCCTCCACTCATCGACTGTACACGGGCTGTCACATACCCCTCCACTCATCGACTGTACACGGGCTGTCACATACCCCTCCACTCATCGACTGTACACGGGCTGTCACATACCCCTCCACTCATCGACTGTACACAGGCTGTCACATACCCCTCCACTCATCGACTGTACACGGGCTGTCACATACCCCTCCACTCATCGACTGTACACGGGCTGTCACATACCCCTCCACTCATCGACTGTACACGGGCTGTCACATACCCCTCCACTCATCGACTGTACATGGGCTGTCACAGACCCCTCCGCCATCGACTGTACACAGTCTGTCTAACACCCCTCCGCTCATCAACTGTACACGGGCTGTCACATACCCCTCCGCTCATCGACTGTACACGGGTTGTCACATACCCCTCCACTCATCGACTGTACACAGTCTGTCACAGACCCCTCCGCTCATCGACTGTACACGGGCTGTCACATACCCCTCCACTCATTGACTGTACAGTCTGTCACAGACCCCTCCGCTCATCGACTGTACACAGTCTGTCACATACCCCTCCGCTCATCGACTGTACACAGTCTGTTACATACACCTCCGCTCATCGACTGTACACAGTCTGTCACAGACCCCTCCGCTCATCGACTGTACACGGGCTGTCACAGACCCCTCCGCTCATCGACTGTACACAGTCTGTCACATACCCCTCCGCTCATCGACTGTACACGGGCTGTCACATACCCCTCAGCTCATCGACTGTACACGGGCTGTCACATACCCCTCCACTCATCGACTGTACACAGTCTGTCACATACCCCTCCACTCATCGACTGCACACAGTCTGTCACATACCCCTCAGCTCATCGACTGTACACAGTCTGTCACAGACCCCTCCGCTGATCGACTGTACACAGTCTGTCACATACCCCTCCGCTCATCGACTGAACACGGGCTGTCACATACCCCTCCACTCATCGACTGTACACAGTCTGTCACATACCCCTCAGCTCATCGACTGTACACGGGCTGTCACATACCCCTCCACTCATCGACTGTACACAGTCTGTCACATACCCCTCCGCTCATCGACTGTACACGGACTGTCACAAAACCCTCCGCTCATCGACTGTACACGGGCTGTCACATACCCCTTCACTCATCGACTGTACACGGGCTGTCACATACCCCTCCACTCATCGACTGTACACGGGCTGTCACATACCCCTCCGCTCATCGAATGTACACGGGCTGTCACAAACACCTCCACTCATCGACTGTACACAGTCTGTCACATACCCCTCCGCTCATCGACTGAACACGGGCTGTCACATACCCCTCCACTCATCGACTGTACACGGGCTGTCACATATCCCTCCACTCATCGACTGTACACGGGCTGTCACATACCCCTCCACTCATCGACTGTACACGGGCTGTCACATACCACTCCACTCATCGACTGTACACGGGCTGTCACATACCCCTCCACTCATCGACTGTACACGGGCTGTCACATACCCCTCCATTCATCGACTGTACATGGGCTGTCACAGACCCCTCCGCCCATCGACTGTACACAGTCTGTCACAGACCCCTCCTCTCATCGACTGTACACGGGCTGTCACATACCCCTCCACTCATCGACTGCACACAGTCTGTCACATACCCCTCCACTCATCGACTGCACACAGTCTGTCTAACACCCCTCCGCTCATCAACTGTACACGGGCTGTCACATACCCCTCCGCTCATCGACTGTACACAGTCTGTCACATACCCCTCCGCTCATCGACTGTACACGGGCTGTCACCTACCCCTCCGCTCATCGACTGTACACGGGCTGTCACATACCCCTCCACTCATCGACTGTACATGGGCTGTCACATACCCCTCCACTCATCGACTGTACACGGGCTGTCACATACCCCTCCATTCATCGACTGTACACGGGCTGTCACATACCCCTCCTCTCATCGACTGTACACGGGCTGTCACATACCCCTCCACTCATCGACTGCACACAGTCTGTCACATACCCCTCCACTCATCGACTGTACACAGTCTGTCTATCACCCCTCCGCTCATCGACTGTACACAGTCTGTCACATACCCCTCCGCTCATCGACTGTACACAGTCTGTCACAGACCCCTCCGCTCATCGACTGTACACGGGCTGTCACAGACCCCTCCGCTCATCGACTGTACACAGTCTGTCACATACCACTCCGCTCATCGACTGTACACGGGCTGTCACATGCCCCTCAGCTCATCGACTGTACACGGGCTGTCACATACCCCTCCACTCATCGACTGTACACAGTCTGTCACATACCCCTCCACTCATCGACTGTACACAGTCTGTCACATACCCCTCAGCTCATCGACTGTACACAGTCTGTCACAGACCCCTCCGCTCATCGACTGTACACAGTCTGTCACATACCCCTCCGCTCATCGACTGTACACGGGCTGTCACATACCCCTCCACTCATCGACTGTACACAGTCTGTCACATACCCCTCCGCTCATCGACTGTACACGGGCTGTCACATACCCCTCCGCTCATCGACTGTACACGGGCTGTCACATACCCCTCCACTCATCGACTGTACATGGGCTGTCACATACCCCTCCACTCATCGACTGTACACGGGCTGTCACATACCCCTCCACTCATCGACTGTACACGGGCTGTCACATACCCCTCCTCTCATCGACTGTACACGGGCTGTCACATACCTCTCCACTCATCGACTGTACACTGTCTGTCTAACACCCCTCCGCTCATCGACTGTACATGGGCTGTCACATACCCCTCCACTCCTCGACTGTACACGGGCTGTCACATACCCCTCCACTCATCGACTGTACACGGGCTGTCACATACCCCTCCACTCATCGACTGTACACGGGCTGTCACATACCCCTCCGCTCATCGACTGTACACGGGCTGTCACATACCCCTCCGCTCATCGACTGTACACAGTCTGTCACAGACCCCTCCGCTCATCGACTGTACACGGGCTGTCACATACATCTCCACTCATCGACTGTACACGGGCTGTCACCGACCCCTCCACTCATCGACTGTACATGGGCTGTCACATTCCCCTCCACTCATCGACTGTACACAGTCTGTCACAGACCCCTCCACTCATCGACTGTACACGGGCTGTCACATACCCCTCCACTCATCGACTGTACATGGGCTGTCACATACCCCTCCACTCATCGACTGTACACGGGCTGTCACATACCCCTCCACTCATCGACTGTACACGGGATGTCACATACCCCCTCCGCTCATCGACTGTACAAGGGCTGTCACATACCCCTCCGCTCATCGACTGTACACAGTCTGTCACAGACCCCTCCACTCATCGACTGTACACGGGCTGTCACATACCCCTCCACTCATCGACTGTACACGGGCTGTCACATACCCCTCCACTCATCGACTGTACACGGGCTGTCACATACCCCTCCACTCATCGACTGTACACAGGCTGTCACATACCCCTCCACTCATCGACTGTACACGGGCTGTCACATACCCCTCCACTCATCGACTGTACACGGGCTGTCACATACCCCTCCACTCATCGACTGTACACGGGCTGTCACATAACCCTCCACTCATCGACTGTACATGGGCTGTCACAGACCCCTCCGCCATCGACTGTACACAGTCTGTCTAACACCCCTCCGCTCATCAACTGTACACGGGCTGTCACATACCCCTCCGCTCATCGACTGTACACGGGTTGTCACATACCCCTCCACTCATCGACTGTACACAGTCTGTCACAGACCCCTCCGCTCATCGACTGTACACGGGCTGTCACATACCCCTCCACTCATTGACTGTACAGTCTGTGACAGACCCCTCCGCTCATCGACTGTACACAGTCTGTCACATACCCCTCCACTCATCGACTGTACACAGTCTGTTACATACACCTCCGCTCATCGACTGTACACAGTCTGTCACAGACCCCTCCGCTCATCGACTGTACACGGGCTGTCACAGACCCCTCCGCTCATCGACTGTACACAGTCTGTCACATACCCCTCCGCTCATCGACTGTACACGGGCTGTCACATACCCCTCAGCTCATCGACTGTACACGGGCTGTCACATACCCCTCCACTCATCGACTGTACACAGTCTGTCACATACCCCTCCACTCATCGACTGCACACAGTCTGTCACATACCCCTCAGCTCATCGACTGTACACAGTCTGTCACAGACCCCTCCGCTGATCGACTGTACACAGTCTGTCACATACCCCTCCGCTCATCGACTGAACACGGGCTGTCACATACCCCTCCACTCATCGACTGTACACAGTCTGTCACATACCCCTCAGCTCATCGACTGTACACGGGCTGTCACATACCCCTCCACTCATCGACTGTACACAGTCTGTCACATACCCCTCCGCTCATCGACTGTACACGGACTGTCACAAAACCCTCCGCTCATCGACTGTACACGGGCTGTCACATACCCCTTCACTCATCGACTGTACACGGGCTGTCACATACCCCTCCACTCATCGACTGTACACGGGCTGTCACATACCCCTCCGCTCATCGACTGTACACGGGCTGTCACAAACACCTCCGCTGATCGACTGTACACAGTCTGTCACATACCCCTCCGCTCATCGACTGAACACGGGCTGTCACATACCCCTCCACTCATCGACTGTACACAGTCTGTCACATACCCCTCAGCTCATCGACTGTACACGGGCTGTCACATACCCCTCCACTCATCGACTGTACACAGTCTGTCACATACCCCTCCGCTCATCGACTGTACACGGACTGTCACAAAACCCTCCGCTCATCGACTGTACACGGGCTGTCACATACCCCTTCACTCATCGACTGTACACGGGCTGTCACATACCCCTCCACTCATCGACTGTACACGGGCTGTCACATACCCCTCCGCTCATCGAATGTACACGGGCTGTCACAAACACCTCCACTCATCGACTGTACACAGTCTGTCACATACCCCTCCGCTCATCGACTGAACACGGGCTGTCACATACCCCTCCACTCATCGACTGTACACGGGCTGTCACATATCCCTCCACTCATCGACTGTACACGGGCTGTCACATACCCCTCCACTCATCGACTGTACACGGGCTGTCACATACCACTCCACTCATCGACTGTACACGGGCTGTCACATACCCCTCCACTCATCGACTGTACACGGGCTGTCACATACCCCTCCATTCATCGACTGTACATGGGCTGTCACAGACCCCTCCGCCCATCGACTGTACACAGTCTGTCACAGACCCCTCCTCTCATCGACTGTACACGGGCTGTCACATACCCCTCCACTCATCGACTGCACACAGTCTGTCACATACCCCTCCACTCATCGACTGTACACAGTCTGTCTAACACCCCTCCGCTCATCAACTGTACACGGGCTGTCACATACCCCTCCGCTCATCGACTGTACACGGGCTGTCACATACCCCTCCACTCATCGACTGTACACAGTCTGTCACAGACCCCTCCGCTCATCGACTGTACACGGGCTGTCACATACCCCTCCACTCATCGACTGTACACAGTCTGTCACAGACCCCTCCGCTCATCGACTGTACACGGGCTGTCACATACCCCTCCACTCATCGACTGTACACAGTCTGTCACATACCCCTCAGCTCATCGACTGTACACGGGCTGTCACATACCCCTCCACTCATCGACTGTACACAGTCTGTCACATACCCCTCCGCTCATCGACTGTACACGGACTGTCACAAAACCCTCCGCTCATCGACTGTACACGGGCTGTCACATACCCCTTCACTCATCGACTGTACACGGGCTGTCACATACCCCTCCACTCATCGACTGTACACGGGCTGTCACATACCCCTCCGCTCATCGACTGTACACGGGCTGTCACATACCCCTCAGCTCATCGACTGTACACGGGCTGTCACATACCCCTCCACTCATCGACTGTACACAGTCTGTCACATACCCCTCCACTCATCGACTGTACACAGTCTGTCACATACCCCTCAGCTCATCGACTGTACACAGTCTGTCACAGACCCCTCCGCTCATCGACTGTACACAGTCTGTCACATACCCCTCCGCTCATCGACTGAACACGGGCTGTCACATACCCCTCCACTCATCGACTGTACACAGTCTGTCACATACCCCTCAGCTCATCGACTGTACACGGGCAGTCACATACCCCTCCACTCATCGACTGTACACAGTCTGTCACATACCCCTCCGCTCATCGACTGTACACGGACTGTCACAAAACCCTCCGCTCATCGACTGTACACGGGCTGTCACATACCCCTTCACTCATCGACTGTACACGGGCTGTCACATACCCCTCCACTCATCGACTGTACACGGGCTGTCACATACCCCTCCGCTCATCGACTGTACACGGGCTGTCACATACACCTCCACTCATCGAATGTACACAGTCTGTCACATACCCCTCCGCTCATCGACTGAACACGGGCTGTCACATACCCCTCCACTCATCGACTGTACACGGGCTGTCACATACCCCTCCACTCATCGACTGTACACGGGCTGTCACATACCCCTCCACTCATCGACTGTACACGGGCTGTCACATACCACTCCACTCATCGACTGTAGACGGGCTGTCACATACCCCTCCGCTCATCGACTGTACACGGGCTGTCACATAACCCTCCATTCATCGACTGTACATGGGCTGTCACAGACCCCTCCGCCCATCAACTGTACACAGTCTGTCACAGACCCCTCCTCTCATCGACTGTACACGGGCTGTCACATACCCCTCCACTCATCGACTGCACACAGTCTGTCACATACCCCTCCACTCATCGACTGTACACAGTCTGTCTAACACCCCTCCGCTCATCAACTGTACACGGGCTGTCACATACCCCTCCGCTCATCGACTGTACACGGGCTGTCACATACCCCTCCACTCATCGACTGTACACAGTCTGTCACAGACCCCTCCGCTCATCGACTGTACACGGGCTGTCACATACCCCTCCACTCATCGACTGTACACGGGCTGTCACATACCCCTCCGCTCATCGACTGTACACGGGCTGTCACAGACCCCTCCACTCATCGACTGTACACAGTCTGTCACAGACTCCTCCACTCATCGACTGTACACGGGCTGTCACAGACCCCTCCGCTCATCGACTGTACACGGGCTGTCACAGACCCCTCCGCTCATCGACTGTACACAGTCTGTCACACACCCCTCCGCTCATCGACTGTACACGGGCTGTCACACACCCCTCCGCTCATCGACTGTACACGGGCTGTCACATACCCCTCCACTCATCGACTGTACACAGTCTGTCACAGACCCCTCCTCTCATCGACTGTACACAGTCTGTCACAGACCCCTCCACTCATCGACTGTACACGGGCTGTCACAGACCCCTCCGCTCATCGACTGTACACGGGCTGTCACAGACCCCTCCGCTCATCGACTGTACACAGTCTGTCACACACCCCTCCGCTCATCGACTGTACACGGGCTGTCACACACCCCTCCGCTCATCGACTGTACACGGGCTGTCACATACCCCTCCACTCATCGACTGTACACGGGCTGTCACAGACCCCCCCACTCATCGACTGTACACGGGCTGTCACATACCCCGCCACTCATCGACTGTACACGGGCTGTCACATACCCCTCCGCTCATCGACTGTACACAGTCTGTCACATACCCCTCCGCTCATCGACTGTACACGGGCTGTCACAGACACACCACGTCTCCTTCACCCACTGACTGACTCACTCACCCACTCACTCACTCACTCAGTGACTCACTCACACACTCACTCACTGACTCACTCACTGACTCACTCACCCACTCACTCCTCACTCACGCACTGACTCTCTCACTGACTCTCTCACCCACTCACTCATTCACTCACTCACTCACTCACTCACTCACTCACTGACCCTCTCACTGACTCAATCACCCACTCACTCACTCACCCACTCACTCACTGACTCACTCTACCAATCACTCACCCACTCACTCACTCACTCACGCACTGACTCACTCACTCACTCACTCACTCACTCACCCACTCACTCACTGACTCACTCACTCACTCACTCACTCACTCACTGACTGACTCACTCACTTACTGACTCACTCACTCACTCAACCACTCACTCACTGATTCACTCACCCACTCACTGACTCACTGACTCACTCACTGACTCACTCACTGACTCTCTCACTCACTCACCCACTCACTCACCCACTCACTCACACACTCACTTGCTGACTCACTCACCCACTCACTCACTGACTGACTCACTCATTGACTCACTCACTCACCCACTCACTTGCTGACTCACTCACCCACTCACTCGCTGACTCATTCACCCACTCACTCACTGACTCACTGACTCACTCACTCACCCACTCACTCACTGACTCACTCACTCACTGATTCACTCATTGACTCACTCACTCACCCGCTCACTCGCTGACTCACACACCCACTCACTCGCTGACTCATTCACTCACTCACTCACTGACTCACTCACTCACCCACTCACTGACTGACTGACTCACTCACTCACTCACTCACCCACTCACTCACTGACTCACTCACTCACTCACTGACAGACTCACTCACCCACTCACTGACTCACTCACTCAGACTCACTCACTCACTCATTGCCTGACTCACTCACTCTCTCACTCACTGACAGACTCACTCACGCACTCACTGACTGACTCACTCACTCACTCACTGCCTGACTCACTCACTGACAGACTCACTCACCCACTCACTGATTCACCCATTGGCCCACTGACTCACTGACTCACTGACTGACTCACTCACTCACTCACTGACTCACACACTCACTGATTCACTCATTCACTGACTGACTCACTCACTCACTCACTGATTCACTCTCACTCGCTCACTGACTGACTCACTCACTGACTCACTGACTCACTCACTGGCTCACTCACTGACTAACTCACTCACTGACTCACTCACTGACTCACCAACTCACTCACTGACTCACTTACTCACTGATTCACTCACTCACTGACTCACTCACTGACTCACTCACTCACTCACTAACTGATTCACTCACACACTCACTGACTGACTGACTCACTCACCCACTCACTGATTCACTCTCACTCACTCACTGACTGACTCACTCACTGACTCACTGACTCACTCACTGACTCACTGACTCACTCACTGACTCACTCACTCACTGATTCACTCACTCACTGACTCACTCACTGACTCACTCACTCACTGATTCACTCACTCACTCACTGACTCACTCACTCACTTACTGACTGACTCACTCACTTACTGACTGACTCACTCACTCACTCAACCACTCACTCACTGACTCACTCACCCACTCACTGACTCACTCACTCACTCACTCACTGACTCACTCACTGACTCACTCACTGACTCTCTCACTCACTCACCCACTCACTCACACACTCACTCGCTGACTCACTCACCCACTCACTCATTGACTGACGCACTCATTGACTCACTCACTTACCCACTCACTTGCTGACTCACTCACCCACTCACTCGCTGACTCATTCACCCACTCACTCACTGACTCACTGACTCACTCACTCACCCACTCACTCACTGACTCACTCACTCACTGATTCACTCATTGACTCACTCACTCACCCACTCACTCGCTGACTCACTCACCCACTCACTCGCTGACTCATTCACTCACTCACTCACTGACTCACTCACTCACCCACTCACTGACTGACTGACTGACTCACTCACTCACTCACCCACTCACTCACTGACTCACACACTCACTCACTGACAGACTCACTCACCCACTCACTGATTCACTCACTCAGACTCACTCACTCACTCACTCACTCACTCATTGCCTGCCTCACTCACTCACTCACTCACTGACATACTCACTCACGCACTCACTGACTCACTCACACACTCACTGCCTGACTCACTCACTCACTCACTCACTGACAGACTCACTCACGCACTCACTGACTCACTCACTCACTCACTGACTCACTGACTCACTCACTGACTCACCAACTCACTCATTGACCCATTGACTCACTGACTCACTCACTGACTCACTCACTCACTCACTGACTCACACACTCACTGATTCACTCATTCACTGACTGACTCACTCACTCACTCACTGATTCACTCTCACTCACTGACTGACTGACTGACTGACTGACTCACTCACTCACTCACCCACTCACTCACTGACTCACTCACCCACTCACTGACTCACTCACTCACTCACTCACTCACTGACTCACTCACTCACCCATTGACTCACTCACTGACTCTCTCACTCACTCACCCACTGACTCACTCACTCACTCACCCACTCACCCACTCACTCACACACTCACTCACTGACTCACTCACCCACTCACTCACGGACTGACTCACTCATTGACTCACTCACTCACCCACTCACTCACTGACTCACTCACCCACTCACTCACAGACTCACTCACAGACTCTCTCACTGACTCACTCACTCACCCACTCACTCGCTGACTCACTCACCCACTCACTCACTGACTGACTCACTCACTCACCCACTCACTCGCTGACTCACTCACCCACTCACTCGCTGACTCATTCACTCACTCACTCACTGACTCACTCACTCACCCACTCACTCACTGACTCACTCACTCACTCACCCACTCACTCACTCACTCACTCACTCACTGACAGACTCACTCACCCACTCACTGACTCACTCACTCAGACTCACTCACCCACTCACTGACTCACTCACTCAGACTCACTCACTCACTCACTCATTGCCTGACTCACTCACTCACTCACTCACTCACTGGCAGACTCACTCACGCACTGACTGACTCACTCACTCACTCACTACTCACTGCCTGACTCACTCACTGACAGACTCACTCACCCACTCACTGACTCACTCACTCACTCACTGACAGACTCACTCACTCACTCACTGACTCACTCACTCACTCACTCACTCACTGATTCATTCATTGACTCACTGACTCACTCACTGATTCACTCATTGACTCACTCACTGACTGACTGACTGACTCACTCACTCACTCACTGATTCACTGACAGACTCACTCACTCACTGACTCACTGATTCACTCATTGACTCACTCACTCACGCACTGACTCACTGACTGACTCACTCACTCACTGATTCACTCACTGATTCACTCACCCACTCACTGACTCACTCACTCACTCACTGACTCACTCACTGACTCACTCACTGACTCTCTCACTCACTCACCCACTCACTCACCCACTCACTCACACACTCACTCGCTGACTCACTCACCCACTCACTCACTGACTGACGCACTCATTGACTCACTCACTCACCCACTCACTCGCTGACTCATTCACCCACTCACTCACTGACTCACTGACTCACTCACTCACCCACTCACTCACTGACTCACTCACTCACTGATTCACTCATTGACTCACTCACTCACCCACTCACTCGCTGACTCACTCACCCACTCACTCGCTGACTCATTCACTCACTCACTCACTGACTCACTCACTCACCCACTCACTGACTGACTGACTGACTCACTCACTGACAGACTCACTCACCCACTCACTGACTCACTCACTCAGACTCACTCACTCACTCACTCACTCACTCATTGCCTGCCTCACTCACTCACTCACTCACTCACTGACATACTCACTCACGCACTCACTGACTCACTCACTCACTCACTGCCTGACTCACTCACTCACTCACTGACAGACTCACTCACGCACTCACTGACTCACTCACTCACTCACTGACTCACTGACTCACTCACTGACTCACCAACTCACTCATTGACCCATTGACTCACTGACTCACTCACTGACTCACTCACTCACTCACTGACTCACACACTCACTGATTCACTCATTCACTGACTGACTCACTCACTCACTCACTGATTCACTCTCACTCACTCACTGACTGACTGACTCACTCACTCACTCACTCACCCACTCACTCACTGACTCACTCACCCACTCACTGACCCACTCACTCACTCACTCACTCACTCACTGACTCACTCACCCATTGACTCACTCACTGACTCTCTCACTCACTCACCCACTGACTCACTCACTCACTCACCCACTCACTGACTCACTCACTCACCCACTCACTCGCTGACTCACTCACCCACTCACTCACGGACTGACTCACTCATTTACTCACTCACTCACCCACTCACTCACTGACTCACTCACCCACTCACTCACAGACTCACTCACAGACTCTCTCACTGACTCACTCACTCACCCACTCACTCGCTGACTCACTCACCCACTCACTCACTGACTGACTCACTCATTGACTCACTCACTCACCCACTCACTCGCTGACTCACTCACCCACTCACTCGCTGACTCATTCACTCACTCACTCACTGACTCACTCACTCACCCACTCACTCACTGACTCACTCACTCAAGCACCCACTCACTCACTCACTCACTCACTCACTCACTGACAGACTCACTCACCCACTCACTGACTCACTCACTCAGACTCACTCACCCACTCACTGACTCACTCACTCAGACTCACTCACTCACTCACTCATTGCCTGACTCACTCACTCACTCACTCACTGGCAGACTCACTCACGCACTCACTGACTCACTCACTCACTCACTACTCACTGCCTGACTCACTCACTGACAGACTCACTCACTCACTCACTCACTCACTGACAGACTCACTCACCCACTCACTGACTCACTCACTCACTCACTGATTCATTCATTGACTCACTCACTCACTGATTCACTCACTGACTCACTCACTGACTGACAGACTCACTCACTCACTCACTGATTCACTCATTGACTCACTCACTGACTGACTGACTGACTCTCTCACTCACTCACTGATTCACTCATTGACTCACTCACTCACGCACTGACTCACTGACTGACTCACTCATTCACTGATTCACTCACTGATTCACTCACCCACTCACTGACTCACTCACTCACTCACTGACTCACTCACTGACTCACTCACTGACTCTCTCACTCACTCACCCACTCACTCACCCACTCACTCACACACTCACTCGCTGACTCACTCACCCACTCACTCACTGACTGACGCACTCATTGACTCACTCACTCACCCACTCACTCGCTGACTCATTCACCCACTCACTCACTGACTCACTGACTCACTCACTCACCCACTCACTCACTGACTCACTCACTCACTGATTCACTCATTGACTCACTCACTCACCCACTCACTCGCTGACTCACTCACCCACTCACTCGCTGACTCATTCACTCACTCACTCACTCACTGACAGACTCACTCACGCACTCACTGACTCACTCACTCACCCACTCACTCACTGACTCACTCACTCACTGATTCACTCATTGACTCACTCACTCACCCACTCACTCGCTGACTCACTCACCCACTCACTCGCTGACTCATTCACTCACTCACTCACTGACTCACTCACTCACCCACTCACTGACTGACTGACTGACTCACTCACTCACCCACTCACTCACTGACTCACACACTCACTCACTGACAGACTCACTCACCCACTCACTGATTCACTCACTCAGACTCACTCACTCACTCACTCACTCACCCATTGCCTGCCTCACTCACTCACTCACTCACTGACATACTCACTCACGCACTCACTGACTCACTCACTCACTCACTGCCTGACTCACTCACTCACTCACTCACTGACAGACTCACTCACGCACTCACTGACTCACTCACTCACTCACTGACTCACTGACTCACTCACTGACTCACCAACTCACTCATTGACCCATTGACTCACTGACTCACTCACTGACTCACTCACTCACTCACTGACTCACACACTCACTGATTCACTCATTCACTGACTGACTCACTCACTCACTCACTGATTCACTCTCACTCACTGACTGACTGACTGACTGACTCACTCACTCACTCACTCACCCACTCACTCACTGACTCACTCACCCACTCACTGACTCACTCACTCACTCACTCACTCACTGACTCACTCACTCACCCATTGACTCACTCACTGACTCTCTCACTCACTCACCCACTGACTCACTCACTCACTCACCCACTCACCCACTCACTCACACACTCACTCACTGACTCACTCACCCACTCACTCACGGACTGACTCACTCATTGACTCACTCACTCACCCACTCACTCACTGACTCACTCACCCACTCACTCACAGACTCACTCACAGACTCACTCACTGACTCACTCACTCACCCACTCACTCGCTGACTCACTCACCCACTCACTCACTGACTGACTCACTCATTGACTCACTCACTCACCCACTCACTCGCTGACTCACTCACCCACTCACTCGCTGACTCATTCACTCACTCACTCACTGACTCACTCACTCACCCACTCACTCACTGACTCACTCACTCACTCACCCACTCACTCACTCACTCACTCACTCACTGACAGACTCACTCACCCACTCACTGACTCACTCACTCAGACTCACTCACCCACTCACTGACTCACTCACTCAGACTCACTCACTCACTCACTCATTGCCTGACTCACTCACTCACTCACTCACTCACTGGCAGACTCACTCACGCACTGACTGACTCACTCACTCACTCACTACTCACTGCCTGACTCACTCACTGACAGACTCACTCACCCACTCACTGACTCACTCACTCACTCACTGACAGACTCACTCACTCACTCACTGACTCACTCACTCACTCACTCACTCACTGATTCATTCATTGACTCACTGACTCACTCACTGATTCACTCATTGACTCACTCACTGACTGACTGACTGACTGACTCACTCACTCACTGATTCACTCATTGACTCACTCACTCACGCACTGACTCACTGACAGACTCACTCACTCACTCACTCACTGATTCACTCATTGACTCACTCACTCACGCACTGACTCACTGACTGACTCACTCACTCACTGATTCACTCACTGATTCACTCACCCACTCACTGACTCACTCACTCACTCACTGACTCACTCACTGACTCACTCACTGACTCTCTCACTCACTCACCCACTCACTCACCCACTCACTCACACACTCACTCGCTGACTCACTCACCTACTCACTCACTGACTGACGCACTCATTGACTCACTCACTCACCCACTCACTCGCTGACTCATTCACCCACTCACTCACTGACTCACTGACTCACTCACTCACCCACTCACTCACTGACTCACTCACTCACTGATTCACTCATTGACTCACTCACTCACTCACCCACTCACTCGCTGACTCACTCACCCACTCACTCGCTGACTCATTCACTCACTCACTCACTGACTCACTCACTCACCCACTCACTGACTGACTGACTGACTCACTCACTCACCCACTCACTCACTGACTCACACACTCACTCACTGACAGACTCACTCACCCACTCACTGACTCACTCACTCAGACTCACTCACTCACTCACTCACTCACTCATTGCCTGCCTCACTCACTCACTCACTCACTCACTGACATACTCACTCACGCACTCACTGACTCACTCACTCACTCACTGCCTGACTCACTCACTCACTCACTGACAGACTCACTCACGCACTCACTGACTCACTCACTCACTCACTGACTCACTGACTCACTCACTGACTCACCAACTCACTCATTGACCCATTGACTCACTGACTCACTCACTGACTCACTCACTCACTCACTGACTCACACACTCACTGATTCACTCATTCACTGACTGACTCACTCACTCACTCACTGATTCACTCTCACTCACTCACTGACTGACTGACTCACTCACTCACTCACTCACCCACTCACTCACTGACTCACTCACCCACTCACTGACTCACTCACTCACTCACTCACTCACTGACTGACTCACTCACCCATTGACTCACTCACTGACTCTCTCACTCACTCACCCACTGACTCACTCACTCACTCACCCACTCACTCACCCACTCACTCACACACTCACTCGCTGACTCACTCACCCACTCACTCACGGACTGACTCACTCATTGACTCACTCACTCACCCACTCACTCGCTGACTCACTCACCCACTCACTCACAGACTCACTCACAGACTCTCTCACTGACTCACTCACTCACCCACTCACTCGCTGACTCACTCACCCACTCACTCACGGACTGACTCACTCATTGACTCACTCACTCACCCACTCACTCACTGACTCACTCACCCACTCACTCACAGACTCACTCACAGACTCTCTCACTGACTCACTCACTCACCCACTCACTCGCTGACTCACTCACCCACTCACTCACTGACTGACTCACTCATTGACTCACTCACTCACCCACTCACTCGCTGACTCACTCACCCACTCACTCGCTGACTCATTCACTCACTCACTCACTGACTCACTCACAAACCCACTCACTCACTGACTCACTCACTCACGCACCCACTCACTCACTCACTCACTCACTCACTGACAGACTCACTCACCCACTCACTGACTCACTCACTCAGACTCACTCACCCACTCACTGACTCACTCACTCAGACTCACTCACTCACTCACTCATTGCCTGACTCACTCACTCACTCACTCACTGGCAGACTCACTCACGCACTCACTGACTCACTCACTCACTCACTACTCACTGCCTGACTCACTCACTGACAGACTCACTCACTCACTCACTCACTCACTGACAGACTCACTCACCCACTCACTGACTCACTCACTCACTCACTGATTCATTCATTGACTCACTCACTCACTGATTCACTCACTGACTCACTCACTGACTGACAGACTCACTGACTCACTCACTGATTCACTCATTGACTCACTCACTGACTGACTGACTGACTCTCTCACTCACTCACTGATTCACTCATTGACTCACTCACTCACGCACTGACTCACTGACTGACTCACTCACTCACTCACTGATTCATTCATTGACTCACTCACTCACTGATTCACTCACTGACTCACTCACTGACTGACAGACTCACTCACTCACTCACTGATTCACTCATTGACTCACTCACTGACTGACTGACTGACTCTCTCACTCACTCACTGATTCACTCATTGACTCACTCACTCACGCACTGACTCACTGACTGACTCACTCATTCACTGATTCACTCACTGATTCACTCACCCACTCACTGACTCACTCACTCACTCACTGACTCACTCACTGACTCACTCACTGACTCTCTCACTCACTCACCCACTCACTCACCCACTCACTCACACACTCACTCGCTGACTCACTCACCCACTCACTCACTGACTGACGCACTCATTGACTCACTCACTCACCCACTCACTCGCTGACTCATTCACCCACTCACTCACTGACTCACTGACTCACTCACTCACCCACTCACTCACTGACTCACTCACTCACTGATTCACTCATTGACTCACTCACTCACCCACTCACTCGCTGACTCACTCACCCACTCACTCGCTGACTCATTCACTCACTCACTCACTCACTGACAGACTCACTCACGCACTCACTGACTCACTCACTCACCCACTCACTCACTGACTCACTCACTCACTGATTCACTCATTGACTCACTCACTCACCCACTCACTCGCTGACTCACTCACCCACTCACTCGCTGACTCATTCACTCACTCACTCACTGACTCACTCACTCACCCACTCACTGACTGACTGACTGACTCACTCACTCACCCACTCACTCACTGACTCACACACTCACTCACTGACAGACTCACTCACCCACTCACTGATTCACTCACTCAGACTCACTCACTCACTCACTCACTCACCCATTGCCTGCCTCACTCACTCACTCACTCACTGACATACTCACTCACGCACTCACTGACTCACTCACTCACTCACTCACTGCCTGACTCACTCACTCACTCACTCACTGACAGACTCACTCACGCACTCACTGACTCACTCACTCACTCACTGACTCACTGACTCACTCACTGACTCACCAACTCACTCATTGACCCATTGACTCACTGACTCACTCACTGACTCACTCACTCACTCACTGACTCACACACTCACTGATTCACTCATTCACTGACTGACTCACTCACTCACTCACTGATTCACTCTCACTCACTGACTGACTGACTGACTGACTCACTCACTCACTCACTCACCCACTCACTCACTGACTTACTCACCCACTCACTGACTCACTCACTCACTCACTCACTCACTGACTCACTCACTCACCCATTGACTCACTCACTGACTCTCTCACTCACTCACCCACTGACTCACTCACTCACTCACCCACTCACCCACTCACTCACACACTCACTCACTGACTCACTCACCCACTCACTCACGGACTGACTCACTCATTGACTCACTCACTCACCCACTCACTCACTGACTCACTCACCCACTCACTCACAGACTCACTCACAGACTCTCTCACTGACTCACTCACTCACCCACTCACTCGCTGACTCACTCACCCACTCACTCACTGACTGACTCACTCATTGACTCACTCACTCACCCACTCACTCGCTGACTCACTCACCCACTCACTCGCTGACTCATTCACTCACTCACTCACTGACTCACTCACTCACCCACTCACTCACTGACTCACTCACTCACTCACCCACTCTCTCACTCACTCACTCACTCACTCACTGACAGACTCACTCACCCACTCACTGACTCACTCACTCAGACTCACTCACCCACTCACTGACTCACTCACTCAGACTCACTCACTCACTCACTCATTGCCTGACTCACTCACTCACTCACTCACTCACTGGCAGACTCACTCACGCACTGACTGACTCACTCACTCACTCACTACTCACTGCCTGACTCACTCACTGACAGACTCACTCACCCACTCACTGACTCACTCACTCACTCACTGACAGACTCACTCACTCACTCACTGACTCACTCACTCACTCACTCACTCACTGATTCATTCATTGACTCACTGACTCACTCACTGATTCACTCATTGACTCACTCACTGACTGACTGACTGACTGACTCACTCACTCACTGATTCACTCATTGACTCACTCACTCACGCACTGACTCACTGACAGACTCACTCACTCACTCACTCACTGATTCACTCATTGACTCACTCACTCACGCACTGACTCACTGACTGACTCACTCACTCACTGATTCACTCACTGATTCACTCACCCACTCACTGACTCACTCACTCACTCACTGACTCACTCACTGACTCACTCACTGACTCTCTCACTCACTCACCCACTCACTCACCCACTCACTCACACACTCACTCGCTGACTCACTCACCCACTCACTCACTGACTGACGCACTCATTGACTCACTCACTCACCCACTCACTCGCTGACTCATTCACCCACTCACTCACTGACTCACTGACTCACTCACTCACCCACTCACTCACTGACTCACTCACTCACTGATTCACTCATTGACTCACTCACTCACCCACTCACTCGCTGACTCACTCACCCACTCACTCGCTGACTCATTCACTCACTCACTCACTGACTCACTCACTCACCCACTCACTGACTGACTGACTGACTCACTCACTCACCCACTCACTCACTGACTCACACACTCACTCACTGACAGACTCACTCACCCACTCACTGACTCACTCACTCAGACTCACTCACTCACTCACTCACTCACTCATTGCCTGCCTCACTCACTCACTCACTCACTCACTGACATACTCACTCACGCACTCACTGACTCACTCACTCACTCACTGCCTGACTCACTCACTCACTCACTGACAGACTCACTCACGCACTCACTGACTCACTCACTCACTCACTGACTCACTGACTCACTCACTGACTCACCAACTCACTCATTGACCCATTGACTCACTGACTCACTCACTGACTCACTCACTCACTCACTGACTCACACACTCACTGATTCACTCATTCACTGACTGACTCACTCACTCACTCACTGATTCACTCTCACTCACTCACTGACTGACTGACTCACTCACTCACTCACTCACCCACTCACTCACTGACTCACTCACCCACTCACTGACTGACTCACTCACTCACTCACTCACTGACTCACTCACCCATTGACTCACTCACTGACTCACTCACTCACCCACTGACTCACCCACTCACTCAACCACTCACTCACACACTCACTCGCTGACTCACTCACCCACTCACTCACGGACTGACTCACTCATTGACTCACTCACTCACCCACTCACTCGCTGACTCACTCACCCACTCACTCACAGACTCACTCACAGACTCTCTCACTGACTCACTCACTCACCCACTCACTCGCTGACTCACTCACCCACTCACTCACGGACTGACTCACTCATTGACTCACTCACTCACCCACTCACTCACTGACTCACTTACCCACTCACTCACAGACTCACTCACAGACTCTCTCACTGACTCACTCACTCACCCACTCACTCGCTGACTCACTCACCCACTCACTCACTGACTGACTCACTCATTGACTCACTCACTCACCCACTCACTCGCTGACTCACTCACCCACTCACTCGCTGACTCATTCACTCACTCACTCACTGACTCACTCACTCACCCACTCACTCACTGACTCACTCACTCACGCACCCACTCACTCACTCACTCACTCACTCACTCACTGACAGACTCACTCACCCACTCACTGACTCACTCACTCAGACTCACTCACTCACTCACTGACTCACTCACTCAGACTCACTCACTCACTCACTCATTGCCTGACTCACTCACTCACTCACTCACTGGCAGACTCACTCACGCACTCACTGACTCACTCACTCACTCACTACTCACTGCCTGACTCACTCACTGACAGACTCACTCACTCACTCACTCACTGACAGACTCACTCACCCACTCACTGACTCACTCACTCACTCACTCACTGATTCATTCATTGACTCACTCACTCACTGATTCACTCACTGACTCACTCACTGACTGACAGACTCACTCACTCACTCACTGATTCACTCATTGACTCACTCACTGACTGACTGACTGACTCTCTCACTCACTCACTGATCCACTCATTGACTCACTCACTCACGCACTGACTCACTGACTGACTCACTCACTCACTGATTCACTCACTGATTCACTCACCCACTCACTGACTCACTCACTCACTCACTGACTCACTCACTGACTCACTCACTGACTCTCTCACTCACTCACCCACTCACTCACCCACTCACTCACACACTCACTCGCTGACTCACTCACCCACTCACTCACTGACTGACGCACTCATTGACTCACTCACTCACCCACTCACTCGCTGACTCATTCACCCACTCACTCACTGACTCACTCACTCACCCACTCACTCACTGACTCACTCACTCACTGATTCACTCATTGACTCACTCACTCACCCACTCACTCGCTGACTCACTCACCCACTCACTCGCTGACTCATTCACTCACTCACTCACTCACTGACAGACTCACTCACGCACTCACTGACTCACTCACTCACCCACTCACTCACTGACTCACTCACTCACTGATTCACTCATTGACTCACTCACTCACCCACTCACTCGCTGACTCACTCACCCACTCACTCGCTGACTCATTCACTCACTCACTCACTGACTCACTCACTCACCCACTCACTGACTGACTGACTGACTCACTCACTCACCCACTCACTCACTGACTCACACACTCACTCACTGACAGACTCACTCACCCACTCACTGACTCACTCACTCAGACTCACTCACTCACTCACTCACTCACCCATTGCCTGCCTCACTCACTCACTCACTCACTGACATACTCACTCACGCACTCACTGACTCACTCACTCACTCACTGCCTGACTCACTCACTCACTCACTCACTGACAGACTCACTCACGCACTCACTGACTCACTCACTCACTCACTGACTCACTGACTCACTCACTGACTCACCAACTCACTCATTGACCCATTGACTCACTGACTCACTCACTGACTCACTCACTCACTCACTGACTCACACACTCACTGATTCACTCATTCACTGACTGACTCACTCACTCACTCACTGATTCACTCTCACTCACTCACTGACTGACTGACTCACTCATTCACTCACCCACTCACTCACTGACTCACTCACCCACTCACTGACTGACTCACTCACTCACTCACTCACTGACTCACTCACTCACCCATTGACTCACTCACTGACTCTCTCACTCACTCACCCACTGACTCACTCACTCACTCACCCACTCACTCACCCACTCACTCACACACTCACTCGCTGACTCACTCACCCACTCACTCACGGACTGACTCACTCATTGACTCACTCACTCACCCACTCACTCGCTGACTCACTCACCCACTCACTCACAGACTCACTCACAGACTCTCTCACTGACTCACTCACTCACCCACTCACTCGCTGACTCACTCACCCACTCACTCACTGACTGACTCACTCATTGACTCACTCACTCACCCACTCATTCGCTGACTCATTCACCCACTCACTCGCTGACTCATTCACTCACTCACTCACTGACTCACTCACTCACCCACTCACTCACTGACTCACTCACTCACGCACCCACTCACTCACTCACTCACTCACTCACTCACTGACAGACTCACTCACCCACTCACTGACTCACTCACTCAGACTCACTCACCCACTCACTGACTCACTCACTCAGACTCACTCACTCACTCACTCATTGCCTGACTCACTCACTCACTCACTCACTGGCAGACTCACTCACGCACTCACTGACTCACTGACTCACTCACTACTCACTGCCTGACTCACTCACTGACAGACTCACTCACCCACTCACTGACTCACTCACTCACTCACTCACTCACTGACAGACTCACTCACCCACTCACTGACTCACTCACTCACTCACTCACTCACTGATTCACTCACTGACTCACTCACTCACTCACTCACTCACTGACAGACTCATCCACTCACTCACTGACTCACTCACTCACTGATTCACTCACTGACTCACTCACTGACTGACAGACTCACTCACTCACTCACTGATTCACTCATTGACTCACTGACTGACTGACTGACTGACTCTCTCACTCACTCACTGATTCACTCATTGACTCACTCACTCACGCACTGACTCACTGACTTACTCACTGACAGACTGACAGACTCACTCACTCACTCACTCACTGATTCACTCATTGACTCACTCACTCACGCACTGACTCACTGACTGACTCACTCACTCACTGATTCACTCACTGACTCACTCACCCACTCACTGACTCACTCACTGACTCACTGACTCACTCACTGACTCACTCACTGATTCTCTCACTCACTCACCCACTCACTCACCCACTCACTCACACACTCACTCGCTGACTCATTCACCCACTCACTCACTGACTCACTGACTCACTCACTCACCCACTCACTCACTGACTCACTCACTCACTGATTCACTCACTGACTCACTCACTGACTGACAGACTCACTCACTCACTCACTGATTCACTCATTGACTCACTCACTGACTGACTGACTGACTCTCTCACTCACTCATTGATTCACTCATTGACTCACTCACTCACGCACTGACTCACTGACTTACTCACTGACAGACTGACAGACTCACTCACTCACTCACTCACTGATTCACTCATTGACTCACTCACTCACCCACTCACTCGCGGACTCACTCACCCACTCACTCGCTGACTCATTCACTCACTCACTCACTGACTCACTCACTCACCCACTCACTGACTGACTGACTGACTCACTCACTCACTCACCCACTCACTCACTGACTCACACACTCACTCACTGACAGACTCACTCACCCACTCACTGACTCACTCACTCAGACTCACTCACTCACTCACTCACTCACTCACTCATTGCCTGCCTCACTCACTCACTCACTCACTCACTGACATACTCACTCACGCACTCACTGACTCACTCACTCACTCACTGCCTGACTCACTCACTCACTCACTCACTGACAGACTCACTCACGCACTCACTGACTCACTCACTCACTCACTGACTCACTGACTCACTCACTGACTCACCAACTCACTCATTGACCCATTGACTCACTGACTCACTCACTGACTCACTCACTCACTCACTGACTCACTCACTGATTCACTCATTCACTGACTGACTCACTCACTCACTGACAGACTCCCTCACCCACTCACTGACTCACTCACTCACTCACTGACAGACTCACTCACCCACTCACTCACTGATTCACTCATTGACTCACTGTCTCACTCACTGACTCACTCACTCACTGACTCACTCACTGACTCACTCATTCACTCACTCACCGATTCACTCACTCACTCACTGACTGACTGACTGACTGACTCACTGACTGACTGACTGACTCACTCACTCACTCACTCATTGACTCACTGACTCACTGACTCACTCACTGACTCACTGACTCACTCACTGATTCACTCACTCACTGATTCACTCACTCACTCACTGACTCACTCACTCACCCACTCACTCACTGACTCACTCACCCACTCACTGACTCACTCACTCACTCACTTACTGACTCACTGACTGACTCTCTCACTCACTCACCCACTCACTCGCTGACTCACTCACCCACTCACTCGCTGACTCACTCACCCACTCACTCGCTGACTCATTCACCCACTCACTCACTGACTCACTCACTCACGGATTCACTCACTCACTCACTCACTGGTTCACTCACTCACTGACTCACTCACTCACTCACTCACTCACCCACTCACTCACTGACTCACTGACTCACTAACTCACTGACAGACTCACTCACTGACAGACTCACTCACCCACTCACTGACTCACTCACTCAGACTCACTCACTCACTCACTCATGGCCTGACTCACTCACTCACTCACTCACTGCCTGACTCACTCACTGACAGACTCACTCACCCACTCACTGACTCACTCACTCACTCACTGATTCACTCATTGACTCACTGACTCACTCACTGACTCACTCACTGATTCACTCACTAACTCACTCACTGACTGACAGACTCACTCACCCACTCACTCACTCACCCACTCACTCACTGACTCACTCATTGACTCACTCACTCACACACTCACTCGCTGACTCACTCACCCACTCACTCGCTGACTCATTCACTCACTCACTCACTGACTCGCTCACTCACCCACTCACTCACTGACTCACTCACTCACTCACCCACTCACTCACTCACTCACTCACTCACTGACAGACTCACTCACCCACTCACTGACTCACTCACTCAGACTCACTCACCCACTCACTGACTCACTCACTCAGACTCACTCACTCACTCACTCATTGCCTGACTCACTCAATCACTCACTCACTGGCAGACTCACTCACGCACTCACTGACTCACTCACTCACTCACTACTCACTGCCTGACTCACTCACTGACAGACTCACTCACCCACTCACTGACTCACTCACTCACTCACTCACTGACAGACTCACTCACCCACTCACTGACTCACTCACTCACTCACTGATTCATTCATTGACTCACTCACTCACTCACTCACTGACAGACTCACTCACCCACTCACTGACTCACTCACTCACTCACTGACTCACTCACTGATTCACTCACTGACTCACTCACCGACTGACAGACTCACTCACTCACTCACTGATTCACTCATTGACTCACTCACTCACGCACTGAATCACTGACTTACTCACTGACAGACTGACAGACTCACTCACTCACTCACTGATTCACTCATTGACTCACTCACTCACGCACTGACTCACTGACTGACTCACTCACTCACTGATTCACTCACTGATTCACTCACCCACTCACTGACTCACTCACTCACTCACTGACAGACTCACTCACCCACTCACTGACTCACTGACTCACTCACTCACTGATTCACTCATTGACTCACTGTCTCACTCACTGACTCACTCACTCACTGACTCACTCACTGACTCACTCATTCACTCACTCACTGATTCACTCACTCACTCACTCACTCACTCACTCACTCACTGACTCACTGACTGACTGACTGACTGACTCACTCACTCACTCACTGACTCACTCACTCATTCACTCATTGACTCACTACTCACTGACTCACTGACTCACTCACTGACTCACTGACTCACTCACTGATTCACTCACTCACTGATTCACTCACTCACTGACTCACTCACTCAACCACTCACTCACTGACTCACTCACTCACTCACTCACTGACTGACTCACTCACTTACTGACTGACTCACTCCCTCACCCACTCACTCACTGACTCACTCACCCACTCACTGACTCACTCACTCACTCACTGACTCACTGACTGACTCTCTCATTCACTCACCCACTCACTCACCCACTCACTCACACACTCACTCGCTGACTCACTCACCCACTCACTCACTGACTGACTCACTCATTGACTCACTCACTCACCCACTCACTCACTGACTCACTGACTCACTCACTGATTCACTCACTCACTCACTCACTCACTGATTCACTCACTCACTGACTCATTCACTCACTCACTGACTCACTCACTCACTGACTCACTGACTGACTCACTCACTTACTGACTGACTCACTCACTCACCCACTCACTCACTGACTCACTCACCCACTCACTCGCTGACTCATTCACTCATTCACTCACTGACTCACTCACACCCACTCACTCACTGACTCACTCACTCACTCACTCACTCACCCACTCACTCACTGACTCACTGACTCACTAACTCACTGACAGACTCATTCACTGACAGACTCACTCACCCACTCACTGACTCACTCACTCAGACTCACTCACTCACTCACTCATGGCCTGACTCACTCACTCACTCACTGCCTGACTCACTCACTGACAGACTCACTCACCCGCTCACTGACTCACTCACTCACTCATTGATTCACTCATTGGCTCACTGACTCACTCACTGACTCACTCACTCACTCACTCACTGCCTGACTCACTCACTGACAGACTCACTCACCCGCTCACTGACTCACTCACTCACTCACTGATTCACTCATTGGCTCACTGACTCACTCACTGATTCACTCATTGACTCACTCACTCACGCACTGACTCACTGACTGACTCACTCACTCACTGATTCACTCACTGACTCACTCACTCACTGATTCACTCATTGACTCACTCACTCACTCACTGACTCACTCACTCACTCACTGACAGACTCACTCACCCACTCACTGACTGACTCACTCACTCACTCACTCACTGATTCACTCATTGACTCACTCACTCACTCACTCACTGATTCACTCACTCACTCACTGAGAGACTCACTCACCCACTCACTGACTCACTCACTCACTCACTGACTGACTCACTCACCCACTCACTGACTGACTCACTCACTCACTCACTCACTGATTCACTCATTGACTCACTCACTCACTCACTGACTCACTCACTCACTCACTCATTGAGAGACTCACTCACCCACTCACTGACTCACTCACTCACTCACTGACTCACTAATTCACTCACTGACTCACTCACTCACTGGCTCACTCACTCACTGACTCACTAATTCACTCACTGACTGACTCACTCACTGACTGACTGACTCACTCACTGACTGACTGACTGACTCACTCACTGATTCACTCACTCACTCACTGACTCACCCACTCACTGATTCACTCACTCACCCACTCACTCACACACTCACTCGCTGACTCACTCACCCACTCACTCACTGACTGACTCACTCATTGACTCACTCACTCACCCACTCACTCGCTGACTCACTCACCCACTCACTCGCTGACTCATTCACCCACTCACTCACTGTCTCACTGACTCACTCACTCACCCACTCACTCACTGACTCACTCACTGACTCACTCACTGACTCACTCACTGATTCACTCACTCACTCACTCACTCACTGATTCACTCACTCACTGACTCATTCAATCACTCACTGACTCACTCACTGACTCACTGACTGACTCACTCACTTACTGACTGACTCTCTCACTTACTCACTGACTCACTCATTCACTCACTGACTGACTCACTCACATACTGACTGACTCACTCACTCACCCACTCACTCACTGACTCACTCACCCACTCACTCGCTGACTCATTCACTCACTCACTCACTGACTCACTCACTCACCCACTCACTCACTGACTCACTGACTCACTCACTCACTCACCCACTCACTCACTGACTCACTGACTCACTAACTCACTGACAGACTCACTCACTGACAGATTCACTCACCCACTCACTGACTCACTCACTCAGACTCACTCACTCACTCACTGACTCACTGACTCACTAACTCACTGACAGACTCACTCACTGACAGACTCACTCACCCACTCACTGACTCACTCACTCAGACTCACTCACTCACTCACTCATGGCCTGACTCACTCACTCACTCACTCACTGCCTGACTCACTCACTGACAGACTCACTCACCCGCTCACTGACTCACTCACTCACTCACTGATTCACTCATTGGCTCACTGACTCACTCACTGACTCACTCACTGACTCACTCACTCACTGATTCACTCACTCACTGACTCACTTACTCACTGATTCACTCACTCACTCACTCACTCACTGATTCACTCATTGACTCACTCACTCACTCACTGACTCACTCACTCACTCACTCACTGACTCACTCATTCACTCACTCACTGACTGACTCACTAACTCACTCACTGATTCACTCATTGACTCACTCACTCACTCACTGATTCACTCACTCACTCACTCACTGACAGACTCACTCACCCACTCACTGACTCACTCACTCACTCACTGATTCACTCACTCACTCACTCACTGACATACTCACTCACCCACTCACTGACTCACTCACTCACTGACTCACTAATTCACTCACTGACTCACTCACTCACTCACTGATTCACTCACTCACTCACTCACTGACAGACTCACTCACCCACTCACTGACTCACTCACTCACTCACTGACTCACTAATTCACTCACTGACTCACTCACTCACTGACTGACTGACTCACTCACTGATTCACTCACTCACTGACTCACCCACTCACTGATTCACTCACTGACTCACTCACTCACTCACTGCATGACTCACTCACTGACAGACTCACTCACCCACTCACTGACTGACTCACTCACTCACTGACTCACTCACCCAATCACTCACTGACTCACTGACTCACTAACTCACTGACAGACTCACTCACTGACAGACTCACTCACCCACTCACTGACTTACTCACTCACTCACTGATTCACTCACTGATTCACTCACTGACTGACAGACTCACTCACTCACTCACTGATTCACTCACTGATTCACTCACTGACTGACAGACTCACTCACTCACTCACTGATTCACTCATTGACTCACTCACTGACTGACTGACTGACTCTCTCACTCACTCACTGATTCACTCACTGACTCACTCACTCACTCACTCACTGCCTGACTCACTCACTGACAGACTCACTCACCCGCTCACTGACTCACTCACTCACTCACTGATTCACTCATTGGCTCACTGACTCACTCACTGATTCACTCATTGACTCACTCACTCACGCACTGACTCACTGACTGACTCACTCACTCACTGATTCACTCACTGACTCACTCACTCACTGATTCACTCATTGACTCACTCACTCACTCACTGACTCACTCACTCACTCACTGACAGACTCACTCACCCACTCACTGACTGACTCACTCACTCACTCACTCACTGATTCACTCATTGACTCACTCACTCACTCACTCACTGATTCACTCACTCACTCACTGAGAGACTCACTCACCCACTCACTGACTCACTCACTCACTCACTGACTGACTCACTCACCCACTCACTGACTGACTCACTCACTCACTCACTCACTGATTCACTCATTGACTCACTCACTCACTCACTGACTCACTCACTCACTCACTCATTGAGAGACTCACTCACCCACTCACTGACTCACTCACTCACTCACTGACTCACTAATTCACTCACTGACTCACTCACTCACTGGCTCACTCACTCACTGACTCACTAATTCACTCACTGACTGACTCACTCACTGACTGACTGACTCACTCACTGACTGACTGACTGACTCACTCACTGATTCACTCACTCACTCACTGACTCACCCACTCACTGATTCACTCACTCACCCACTCACTCACACACTCACTCGCTGACTCACTCACCCACTCACTCACTGACTGACTCACTCATTGACTCACTCACTCACCCACTCACTCGCTGACTCACTCACCCACTCACTCGCTGACTCATTCACCCACTCACTCACTGTCTCACTGACTCACTCACTCACCCACTCACTCACTGACTCACTCACTGACTCACTCACTCACTCACTCACTGATTCACTCACTCACTCACTCACTCACTGATTCACTCACTCACTGACTCATTCAATCACTCACTGACTCACTCACTGACTCACTGACTGACTCACTCACTTACTGACTGACTCTCTCACTTACTCACTGACTCACTCATTCACTCACTGACTGACTCACTCACATACTGACTGACTCACTCACTCACCCACTCACTCACTGACTCACTCACCCACTCACTCGCTGACTCATTCACTCACTCACTCACTGACTCACTCACTCACCCACTCACTCACTGACTCACTGACTCACTCACTCACTCACCCACTCACTCACTGACTCACTGACTCACTAACTCACTGACAGACTCACTCACTGACAGATTCACTCACCCACTCACTGACTCACTCACTCAGACTCACTCACTGACTCACTGACTCACTAACTCACTGACAGACTCACTCACTGACAGACTCACTCACCCACTCACTGACTCACTCACTCAGACTCACTCACTCACTCACTCATGGCCTGACTCACTCACTCACTCACTCACTGCCTGACTCACTCACTGACAGACTCACTCACCCGCTCACTGACTCACTCACTCACTCACTGATTCACTCATTGGCTCACTGACTCACTCACTGACTCACTCACTGACTCACTCACTCACTGATTCACTCACTCACTGACTCACTTACTCACTGATTCACTCACTCACTCACTCACTCACTGATTCACTCATTGACTCACTCACTCACTCACTGACTCACTCACTCACTCACTCACTGACTCACTCATTCACTCACTCACTGACTGACTCACTAACTCACTCACTGATTCACTCATTGACTCACTCACTCACTCACTGATTCACTCACTCACTCACTCACTGACAGACTCACTCACCCACTCACTGACTCACTCACTCACTCACTGATTCACTCACTCACTCACTCACTGACATACTCACTCACCCACTCACTGACTCACTCACTCACTCACTGACTCACTAATTCACTCACTGACTCACTCACTCACTCACTGATTCACTCACTCACTCACTCACTGACAGACTCACTCACCCACTCACTGACTCACTCACTCACTCACTGACTCACTAATTCACTCACTGACTCACTCACTCACTGACTGACTGACTCACTCACTGATTCACTCACTCACTGACTCACCCACTCACTGATTCACTCACTGACTCACTCACTCACTCACTGCATGACTCACTCACTGACAGACTCACTCACCCACTCACTGACTGACTCACTCACTCACTGACTCACTCACCCAATCACTCACTGACTCACTGACTCACTAACTCACTGACAGACTCACTCACTGACAGACTCACTCACCCACTCACTGACTTACTCACTCACTCACTGATTCACTCACTGATTCACTCACTGACTGACAGACTCACTCACTCACTCACTGATTCACTCACTGATTCACTCACTGACTGACAGACTCACTCACTCACTCACTGATTCACTCATTGACTCACTCACTGACTGACTGACTGACTCTCTCACTCACTCACTGATTCACTCATTGACTCACTCACTCACGCACTGACTCACTGACTTACTCACTCACTCACTGATTCACTCACTGACTCACTCACCCACTCACTCACACACTCACTCGCTGACTCATTCACCCACTCACTCACTGACTCACTGACTCACTCACTCACCCACTCACTCACTGACTCACTCACTCACTGATTCACTCACTGACTCACTCACTGACTGACAGACTCACTCACTCACTCACTGATTCACTCATTGACTCACTCACTCACGCACTGACTCACTGACTTACTCACTCACTCACTGATTCACTCACTGACTCACTCACCCACTCACTCACACACTCACTCGCTGACTCATTCACCCACTCACTCACTGACTCACTGACTCACTCACTCACCCACTCACTCACTGACTCACTCACTCACTGATTCACTCACTGACTCACTCACAGACTGACAGACTCACTCACTCACTCACTCACTGATTCACTCATTGACTCACTCACTCACCCACTCACTCGCTGACTCATTCACTCACTCAGTCACTGACTCACTCACTCACCCACTCACTGACTGACTGACTCACTCACTCACTCACTCACCCACTCACTCACTGACTCACACACTCACTCACTGACAGACTCACTCACCCACTCACTGACTCACTCACTCAGACTCACTCACTCACTCACTCACTCACTCATTGCCTGCCTCACTCACTCACTCACTCACTGACATACTCACTCACGCACTCACTGACTCACTCACTCACTCACTGCCTGACTCACTCACTCACTCACTCACAGACTCACTCACGCACTCACTGACTCACTCACTCACTCACTGACTCACTGACTCACTCACTGACTCACCAACTCACTCATTGACCCATTGACTCACTGACTCACTCACTGACTCACTCACTCACTCACTGACTCACTCACTGATTCACTCATTCACTGACTGACTCACTCACTCACTCACTGATTCACTCTCACTCACTCACTGACTGACTGACTGACTCACTCACTCACTCACTCACCCACTCACTCACTGACTCACTCACCCACTCACTGACTCACTCACTCACTCACTCACTGACTGACTCACTCACTCACCCACTGACTCACTCACTCACTCACCCACTCACTCACCCACTCACTCACACACTCACTCGCTGACTCACTCACCCACTCACTCACGGACTGACTCACTCATTGACTCACTCACTCACCCACTCACTCGCTGACTCACTCACCCACTCACTCACAGACTCACTCACAGACTCTCTCACTGACTCACTCACTCACCCAATCACTCGCTGACTCACTCACCCACTCACTCACTGACTGACTCACTCATTGACTCACTCACTCACCCACTCACTCGCTGACTCACTCACCCACTCACTCGCTGACTCATTCACTCACTCACTCACTGACTCACTCACTCACCCACTCACTCACTGACTCACTCACTCACTCACCCACTCACTCACTCACTCACTCACTCACTGACAGATTCACTCACCCACTCACTGACTCACTCACTCAGACTCACTCACCCATTCACTGACTCACTCACTCAGACTCACTCACTCACTCACTCATTGCCTGACTCACTCACTCACTCACTCACTGGCAGACTCACTCACGCACTCACTGACTGACTCACTCACTCACTACTCACTGCCTGACTCACTCACTGACAGACTCACTCACCCACTCACTGACTCACTCACTCACTCACTCACTCACTGACAGACTCACTCACTGACTCACTCACTCACTCACTGATTCATTCATTGACTCACTGACTCACTCACTGACTGACTGACTGACTCTCTCACCCACTCACTGATTCACTCATTGACTCACTCACTCACGCACTGACTCACTGACTTACTCACTGATAGACTGACAGACTCACTCACTCACTCACTGATTCACTCATTGACTCACTCACTCACGCATTGACTCACTCACTCACTCACTCACTCACTGATTCACTCACTGATTCACTCACTCACTCACTGACTCACTCACTCACTCACTGACAGACTCCCTCACCCACTCACTGACTCACTCACTCACTCACTGACAGACTCACTCACCCACTCACTCACTGATTCACTCATTGACTCACTGTCTCACTCACTGACTCACTCACTCACTGACTCACTCACTGACTCACTCATTCACTCACTCACCGATTCACTCACTCACTGACTGACTGACTGACTGACTGACTCACTGACTGACTGACTGACTCACTCACTCACTCACTCACTCATTGACTCACTGACTCACTGACTCACTCACTGACTCACTGACTCACTCACTGATTCACTCACTCACTGATTCACTCACTCACTCACTGACTCACTCACTCACCCACTCACTCACTGACTCACTCAACCACTCACTCACTCACTCACTGACTCACTCACTCACTTACTGACTGACTCACTCACTCACCCACTCACTCACTGACTCACTCACCCACTCACTGACTCACTCACTCACTCACTTACTGACTCACTGACTGACTCTCTCACTCACTCACCCACTCACTCACTGACTCACTCACCCATTCACTCACCCACTCACTCACACACTCACTCGCTGACTCACTCACTGACTGACTCACTCATTGACTCACTCACTCACCCACTCACTCGCTGACTCACTCACCCACTCACTCACTGACTGACTCACTCATTGACTCACTCACTCACCCACTCACTCGCTGACTCACTCACCCACTCACTCGCTGACTCATTCACCCACTCACTCACTGTCGCACTGACTCACTCACTCACCCACTCACTCACTGACTCACTCACTCACTGATTCACTCACTCACTCACTCACTCACTGGTTCACTCACTCACTGACTCACTCACTCACTCACTCACTCACTCACTCACCCACTCACTCACTGACTCACTGACTCACTCACTCACTGACAGACTCACTCACTGACAGACTCACTCACCCACTCACTGACTCACTCACTCAGACTCACTCACTCACTCACTCATGGCCTGACTCACTCACTCACTCACTCACTGCCTGACTCACTCACTGACAGACTCACTCACCCACTCACTGACTCACTCACTCACTCACTGATTCACTCATTGACTCACTGACTCACTCACTGATTCACTCACTAACTCACTCACTGACTGACAGACTCACTCACCCACTCACTCACTCACCCACTCACTCACTGACTCACTCATTGACTCACTCACTCACCCACTCACTCGCTGACTCACTCACCCACTCACTCGCTGACTCATTCACTCACTCACTCACTGACTCGCTCACTCACCCACTCACTCACTGACTCACTCACTCACTCACCCACTCACTCACTCACTCACTCACTGACAGACTCACTCACCCACTCACTGACTCACTCACTCAGACTCACTCACCCACTCACTGACTCACTCACTCAGACTCACTCACTCACTCATTGCCTGACTCACTCACTCACTCACTCACTGGCAGACTCACTCACGCACTCACTGACTCACTCACTCACTCACTACTCACTGCCTGACTCACTCACTGACAGACTCACTCACCCACTCACTGACTCACTCACTCACTCACTCACTGACAGACTCACTCACCCACTCACTGACTCACTCACTCACTCACTCACTGATTCATTCATTGACTCACTCACTCACTCACTCACTGACAGACTCACTCACCCACTCACTGACTCACTGACTCACTCACTCACTCATTGACTCACTCACTGATTCACTCACTGACTCACTCACCGACTGACAGACTCACTCACTCACTCACTGATTCACTCATTGACTCACTCACTCACGCACTGAATCACTGACTTACTCACTGACAGACTGACAGACTCACTCACTCACTCACTCACTGATTCACTCATTGACTCACTCACTCACGCACTGACTCACTGACTGACTCACTCACTCACTGATTCACTCACTGATTCACTCACCCACTCACTGACTCACTCACTCACTCACTGACAGACTCACTCACCCACTCACTGACTCACTGACTCACTCACTCACTGATTCACTCATTGACTCACTGTCTCACTCACTGACTCACTCACTCACTGACTCACTCACTGACTCACTCATTCACTCACTCACTGATTCACTCACTCACTCACTCACTCACTCACTCACTGACTCACTGACTCACTGACTGACTGACTCACTCACTCACTCACTGACTCACTCACTCACTCATTGACTCACTACTCACTGACTCACTGACTCACTCACTGACTCACTGACTCACTCACTGATTCACTCACTCACTGATTCACTCACTCACTGACTCACTCACTCAACCACTCACTCACTGACTCACTCACTCACTCACTCACTGACTGACTCACTCACTTACTGACTGACTCACTCCCTCACCCACTCACTCACTGACTCACTCACCCACTCACTGACTCACTCACTCACTCACTGACTCACTGACTGACTCTCTCACTCACTCACCCACTCACTCACCCACTCACTCACACACTCACTCGCTGACTCACTCACCCACTCACTCACTGACTGACTCACTCATTGACTCACTCACTCACCCACTCACTCACTGACTCACTCACCCACTCACTCGCTGACTCATTCACCCACTCACTCACTCACTCACTGACTCACTCACTCACTCATTGACTCACTACTCACTGACTCACTGACTCACTCACTGACTCACTGCCTCAGTCACTGATTCACTCACTCACTGATTCACTCACTGACTCACTCACTGACTCACTCACTCACCCACTCACTCACCCACTCACTCACACACTCACTCGCTGACTCACTCACCCACTCACTCACTGACTGACTCACTCATTGACTCACTCACTCACCCACTCACTCACTGACTCACTCACCCACTCACTCGCTGACTCATTCACCCACTCACTCACTCACTCACTGACTCACTCACTCACTCATTGACTCACTACTCACTGGCTCACTCACTCACTCACTGACTCACTAATTCACTCACTGACTGACTCACTCACTGACTGACTGACTCACTCACTGACTGACTGACTGACTCACTCACTGATTCACTCACTCACTCACTTACTCACCCAATCACTGATTCACTCACTCACCCACTCACTCACACACTCACTCGCTGACTCACTCACCCACTCACTCACTGACTGACTCACTCATTGACTCACTCACTCACCCACTCACTCGCTGACTCACTCACCCACTCACTCGCTGACTCATTCACCCACTCACTCACTGTCTCACTGACTCACTCACTCACCCACTCACTCACTGACTCACTCACTGACACTCACTCACTCACTCACTGATTCACTCACTCACTCACTCACTCACTGATTCACTCACTCACTGACTCATTCAATCACTCACTGACTCACTCACTGACTCACTGACTGACTCACTCACTTACTGACTGACTCTCTCACTTACTCACTGACTCACTCATTCACTCACTGACTGACTCACTCACATACTGACTGACTCACTCACTCACCCACTCACTCACTGACTCACTCACCCACTCACTCGCTGACTCATTCACTCACTCACTCACTGACTCACTCACTCACCCACTCACTCACTGACTCACTGACTCACTCACTCACTCACCCACTCACTCACTGACTCACTGACTCACTAACTCACTGACAGACTCACTCACTGACAGATTCACTCACCCACTCACTGACTCACTCACTCAGACTCACTCACTCACTCACTGACTCACTGACTCACTAACTCACTGACAGACTCACTCACTGACAGACTCACTCACCCACTCACTGACTCACTCACTCAGACTCACTCACTCACTCACTCATGGCCTGACTCACTCACTCACTCACTGCCTGACTCACTCACTGACAGACTCACTCACCCGCTCACTGACTCACTCACTCACTCACTGATTCACTCATTGGCTCACTGACTCACTCACTGACTCACTCACTGACTCACTCACTCACTGATTCACTCACTCACTGACTCACTCACTCACTGATTCATTCACTGACTCACTCACTCACTGATTCACTCATTGACTCACTCACTCACTCACTGACTCACTCACTCACTCACTCACTGACTCACTCATTCACTCACTCACTGACTGACTCACTAACTCACTCACTGATTCACTCATTGACTCACTCACTCACTCACTGATTCACTCACTCACTCACTCACTGACAGACTCACTCACCCACTCACTGACTCACTCACTCACTCACTGATTCACTCACTCACTCACTCACTGACATACTCACTCACCCACTCACTGACTCACTCACTCACTCACTCACTGACTCACTAATTCACTCACTGACTCACTCACTCACTCACTGATTCACTCACTCACTCACTCACTGACAGACTCACTCACCCACTCACTGACTCACTCACTCACTGACTCACTAATTCACTCACTGACTCACTCACTCACTGACTGACTGACTCACTCACTGATTCACTCACTCACTGACTCACCCACTCACTGATTCACTCACTGACTCACTCACTCACTCACTGCCTGACTCACTCACTGACAGACTCACTCACCCACTCACTGACTGACTCACTCACTCACTGACTCACTCACCCAATCACTCACTGACTCACTGACTCACTAACTCACTGACAGACTCACTCACTGACAGACTCACTCACCCACTCACTGACTCACTCACTCAGACTCACTCACTTACTCACTCATGGCCTGACTCACTCACTCAATCACTGCCTGACTCACTCACTGATAGACTCACTCAACCACTCACTGACTCACTCACTCACTCACTGATTCACTCATTGACTCACTCACGCACTGACTCACTGACTGACTCACTCACTCACTGATTCACTCACTGACTCACTCACTGACAGCTCACTCACCCACTCACTGACTCACTCACTGACTCACTGATTCACTCACTGACTCACTCACTCACTGATTCACTCACTGACTCACTCACTCACTGATTCACTCATTGACTCACTCACTCACTCACTGACTCACTCACTCACTCACTGACAGACTCACTCACCCACTCACTGACTGACTGACTCACTCACTCACTCACTGATTCACTCATTGACTCACTCACTGACTGACTGACTGACTCTCTCACTCACTCACTGATTCACTCATTGACTCACTCACTCACGCACTGACTCACTGACTCACTCACTCACTGATTCACTCACTGACTCACTCACTGACTGACAGACTCACTCACTCACTCACTGATTCACTCATTGACTCACTCACTCACTGGTTCCCTCATTGACTCACTCACTGACTGACTCTCTCACTCACTCACTGATTCACTCATTGACTCACTCACTCACGCACTGACTCACTGACTTACTCACTCACTCACTGATTCACTCATTGACTCACTCACTCACTCACTGATTCACTCACTCACTCACTCACTGAGAGACTCACTCACCCACTCACTGACTCACTCACTCACTCACTGACTGACTCACTCACCCACTCACTGACTGACTCACTCACTCACTCACTCACTGATTCACTCATTGACTCACTCACTCACTCACTGACTCACTCACTCACTCACTCACTGAGAGACTCACTCACCCACTCACTGACTCACTCACTCACTCACTGACTCACTAATTCACTCACTGACTCACTCACTCACTGGCTCACTCACTCACTCACTGACTCACTAATTCACTCACTGACTGACTCACTCACTGACTGACTGACTCACTCACTGACTGACTGACTGACTCACTCACTGATTCACTCACTCACTCACTGACTCACCCAATCACTGATTCACTCACTCACCCACTCACTCACACACTCACTCGCTGACTCACTCACCCACTCACTCACTGACTGACTCACTCATTGACTCACTCACTCACCCACTCACTCGCTGACTCACTCACCCACTCACTCGCTGACTCATTCACCCACTCACTCACTGTCTCACTGACTCACTCACTCACCCACTCACTCACTGACTCACTCACTGACTCACTCACTCACTCACTCACTGATTCACTCACTCACTCACTCACTCACTGATTCACTCACTCACTGACTCATTCAATCACTCACTGACTCACTCACTGACTCACTGACTGACTCACTCACTTACTGACTGACTCTCTCACTTACTCACTGACTCACTCATTCACTCACTGACTGACTCACTCACATACTGACTGACTCACTCACTCACCCACTCACTCACTGACTCACTCACCCACTCACTCGCTGACTCATTCACTCACTCACTCACTGACTCACTCACTCACCCACTCACTCACTGACTCACTGACTCACTCACTCACTCACCCACTCACTCACTGACTCACTGACTCACTAACTCACTGACAGACTCACTCACTGACAGATTCACTCACCCACTCACTGACTCACTCACTCAGACTCACTCACTCACTCACTGACTCACTGACTCACTAACTCACTGACAGACTCACTCACTGACAGACTCACTCACCCACTCACTGACTCACTCACTCAGACTCACTCACTCACTCACTCATGGCCTGACTCACTCACTCACTCACTGCCTGACTCACTCACTGACAGACTCACTCACCCGCTCACTGACTCACTCACTCACTCACTGATTCACTCATTGGCTCACTGACTCACTCACTGACTCACTCACTGACTCACTCACTCACTGATTCACTCACTCACTGACTCACTCACTCACTGATTCACTCACTGACTCACTCACTCACTGATTCACTCATTGACTCACTCACTCACTCACTGACTCACTCACTCACTCACTCACTGACTCACTCATTCACTCACTCACTGACTGACTCACTAACTCACTCACTGATTCACTCATTGACTCACTCACTCACTCACTGATTCACTCACTCACTCACTCACTGACAGACTCACTCACCCACTCACTGACTCACTCACTCACTCACTGATTCACTCACTCACTCACTCACTGACATACTCACTCACCCACTCACTGACTCACTCACTCACTCACTCACTGACTCACTAATTCACTCACTGACTCACTCACTCACTCACTGATTCACTCACTCACTCACTCACTGACAGACTCACTCACCCACTCACTGACTCACTCACTCACTCACTGACTCACTAATTCACTCACTGACTCACTCACTCACTGACTGACTGACTCACTCACTGATTCACTCACTCACTGACTCACCCACTCACTGATTCACTCACTGACTCACTCACTCACTCACTGCCTGACTCACTCACTGACAGACTCACTCACCCACTCACTGACTGACTCACTCACTCACTGACTCACTCACCCAATCACTCACTGACTCACTGACTCACTAACTCACTGACAGACTCACTCACTGACAGACTCACTCACCCACTCACTGACTCACTCACTCAGACTCACTCACTTACTCACTCATGGCCTGACTCACTCACTCAATCACTGCCTGACTCACTCACTGATAGACTCACTCAACCACTCACTGACTCACTCACTCACTCACTGATTCACTCATTGACTCACTCACGCACTGACTCACTGACTGACTCACTCACTCACTGATTCACTCACTGACTCACTCACTGACAGCTCACTCACCCACTCACTGACTCACTCACTCACTCACTGATTCACTCACTGACTCACTCACTCACTGATTCACTCACTGACTCACTCACTGACAGACTCACTCACCCACTCACTGACTGACTCACTCACTCACTGACTCACTCACCCAATCACTCACTGACTCACTGACTCACTAACTCACTGACAGACTCACTCACTGACAGACTCACTCACCCACTCACTGACTCACTCACTCAGACTCACTCACTTACTCACTCATGGCCTGACTCACTCACTCAATCACTGCCTGACTCACTCACTGATAGACTCACTCAACCACTCACTGACTCACTCACTCACTCACTGATTCACTCATTGACTCACTCATGCACTGACTCACTGACTGACTCACTCACTCACTGATTCACTCACTGACTCACTCACTGACAGCTCACTCACCCACTCACTGACTCACTCACTCACTCACTGATTCACTCACTGACTCACTCACTCACTGATTCACTCACTGACTCACTCACTCACTGATTCACTCATTGACTCACTCACTCACTCACTGACTCACTCACTCACTCACTGACAGACTCACTCACCCACTCACTGACTGACTGACTCACTCACTCACTCACTGATTCACTCATTGACTCACTCACTGACTGACTGACTGACTCTCTCACTCACTCACTGATTCACTCATTGACTCACTCACTCACGCACTGACTCACTGACTCACTCACTCACTGATTCACTCACTGACTCACTCACTGACTGACAGACTCACTCACTCACTCACTGATTCACTCATTGACTCACTCACTCACTGGTTCCCTCATTGACTCACTGACTGACTGACTGACTGACTCTCTCACTCACTCACTGATTCACTCATTGACTCACTCACTCACGCACTGACTCACTGACTTACTCACTCACTCACTGATTCACTCACTGATTCACTCACCCACTCACTGACTCACTCACTCACTCACTGATTCACTCACTGATTCACTCACTGACTGACAGACTCACTCACTCACTCACTCACTGATTCACTCATTGACTCACTCACTCACGCACTGACTCACTGACTTACTCACTCACTCACTGATTCACTCACTGATTCACTCACCCACTCACTGACTCACTCACTCACTCACTGATTCACTCACTGATTCACTCACTGACTGACAGACTCACTCACTCACTCACTCACTGATTCTCTCATTGACTCACTCACTCACTGGTTCCCTCATTGACTCACTCACTGACTGACTGACTGACTCTCTCACTCACTCACTGATTCACTCACTGACTCACTCACTCACTCACTGATTCACTCACTGACTCACTCACTGACTGACTGACTGACTGACTCTCTCACTCACTCACTGACTCACTCACTCACTCACTGACTCACTGACTGACTCACTCACTCACTGATTCACTCACTGATTCACTCACCCACTCACTGACTCACTCACTCACTCACTGACTCACTCACTGACTCACTCACTGACTCTCTCACTCACTCACCCACTCACTCACCCACTCACTCACCCACTCACTCACACACTCACTCGCTGACTCACTCACCCACTCACTCACTCACTGACGCACTCATTGACTCACTCACTCACCCACTCACTCGCTGACTCATTCACCCACTCACTCACTGACTTACTGACTCACTCACTCACCCACTCACTCACTGACTCACTCACTCACTGATTCACTCATTGACTCACTCACTCACCCACTCACTCGCTGACTCACTCACCCACTCACTCGCTGACTCATTCACTCACTCACTCACTGACTCACTCACTCACCCACTCACTCACTGACTGACTCACTCACTCACTCACCCACTCACTCACTGACTCACACACTCACTCACTGACAGACTCACTCACCCACTCACTGACTCACTCACTCAGACTCACTCACTCACTCACTCACTCACTCACTCACTGCCTGCCTCACTCACTCACTCACTCACTGACATACTCACTCACGCACTCACTGACTCACTCACTCACTCACTGCCTGACTCACTCACTTAGTCACTCACTGACAGACTCACTCACGCACTCACTGACTGACTCACTCACTCAGTGACTCACTGACTCACTCACTGACTCACCAACTCACTCATTGACCCATTGACTCACTGACTCACTCACTGACTCACTCACTCACTCACTGACTCACACACTCACTGATTCACTCATTCACTGACTGACTCACTCACTCACTCACTGATTCACTCTCACTCACTCACTGACTGACTGACTGACTCACTCACTCACTCACTCACTCACTCACTGACTCACTCACCCACTCACTGACTCACTCACTCACTCACTGACTGACTGACTCACTCACTCACCCATTGACTCACTCACTGACTCTCTCACTCACTCACCCACTGACTCACTCACTCACTCACCCACTCACTCACCCACTCACTCACACACTCACTCGCTGACTCACTCACCCACTCACTCACGGACTGACTCACTCATTGACTCACTCACTCACCCACTCACTCGCTGACTCACTCACCACTCACTCACAGACTCACTCACAGACTCTCTCACTGACTCACTCACTCACCCACTCACTCGCTGACTCACTCACCCACTCACTCACTGACTGACTCACTCATTGACTCACTCACTCACCCACTCACTCGCTGACTCACTCACCCACTCACTTGCTGACTCATTCACTCACTCACTCACTGACTCACTCACTCACCCACTCACTCACTGACTCACTCACTCACTCACCCACTCACTCACTCACTCACTCACTCACTGACAGATTCACTCACCCACTCACTGACTCACTCACTCAGACTCACTCACCCACTCACTGACTCACTCACTTAGACTCACTCACTCACTCACTCATTGCCTGACTCACTCACTCACTCACTCACTGGCAGACTCACTCACGCACTCACTGACTGACTCACTCACTCACTACTCACTGCCTGACTCACTCACTGACAGACTCACTCACCCACTCACTGACTCACTCACTCACTCACTCACTCACTGACAGACTCACTCACTGACTCACTCACTCACTCACTGATTCATTCATTGACTCACTGACTCACTCACTGACTGACAGACTCACTCACTCACTCACTGATTCACTCACTGACTCACTCACTGACTGACAGACTCACTCACTCACTCACTGATTCACTCATTGACTCACTCACTGACTGACTGACTGACTCACTCACTCACTCACTGATTCACTCATTGACTCACTCACTCACGCACTGACTCACTGACTTACTCACTGACAGACTGACAGACTCACTTACTCACTCACTCACTGATTCACTCATTGACTCACTCACTCACGCACTGACTCACTCACTCACTCACTCACTGATTCACTCACTGATTCACTCACTCACTCACTGACTCACTCACTCACTCACTGACAGACTCACTCACCCACTCACTGACTCACTCACTCACTCACTGACAGACTCACTCACCCACTCACTGACTGACTCACTCACTCACTCACTGATTCACTCATTGACTCACTGTCTCACTCACTGACTCACTCACTCACTGACTCACTCACTGACTCACTCATTCACTCACTCACTGATTCACTCACTCACTCACTGACTGACTGACTGACTGACTCACTGACTGACTGACTGACTCACTCACTCACTCACTGACTCACTCACTCAATCATTGACTCACTGACTCACTGACTCACTCACTGACTCACTGACTCACTCACTGATTCACTCACTCACTGATTCACTCACTCACTCACTGACTCACTCACTCACCCACTCACTCACTGACTCACTCAACCACTCACTCACTCACTCACTGACTCACTCACTCACTTACTGACTGACTCACTCACTCACCCACTCACTCACTGACTCACTCACCCACTCACTGACTCACTCACTCACTCACTCACTGACTCACTGACTGACTCTCTCACTCACTCACCCACTCACTCACTGACTCACTCACCCATTCACTCACCCACTCACTCACACACTCACTCGCTGACTCACTCACTGACTGACTCACTCATTGACTCACTCACTCACGCACTCACTGACTGACTCACTCACTCAGTGACTCACTGACTCACTCACTGACTCACCAACTCACTCATTGACCCATTGACTCACTGACTCACTCACTGACTCACTCACTCACTCACTGACTCACACACTCACTGATTCACTCATTCACTGACTGACTCACTCACTCACTCACTGATTCACTCTCACTCACTCACTGACTGACTGACTGACTGACTCACTCACTCACTCACCCACTCACTCACTGACTCACTCACCCATTCACTGACTCACTCACTCACTCACTGACTGACTGACTCACTCACTCACCCATTGACTCACTCACTGACTCTCTCACTCACTCACCCACTGACTCACTCACTCACTCACCCACTCACTCACCCACTCACTCACACACTCACTCGCTGACTCACTCACCCACTCACTCACGGACTGACTCACTCATTGACTCACTCACTCACCCACTCACTCGCTGACTCACTCACCACTCACTCACAGACTCACTCACAGACTCTCTCACTGACTCACTCACTCACCCACTCACTCGCTGACTCACTCACCCACTCACTCACTGACTGACTCACTCATTGACTCACTCACTCACCCACTCACTCGCTGACTCACTCACCCACTCACTTGCTGACTCATTCACTCACTCACTCACTGACTCACTCACTCACCCACTCACTCACTGACTCACTCACTCACTCACCCACTCACTCACTCACTCACTCACTCACTGACAGATTCACTCACCCACTCACTGACTCACTCACTCAGACTCACTCACCCACTCACTGACTCACTCACTTAGACTCACTCACTCACTCACTCATTGCCTGACTCACTCACTCACTCACTCACTGGCAGACTCACTCACGCACTCACTGACTGACTCACTCACTCACTACTCACTGCCTGACTCACTCACTGACAGACTCACTCACCCACTCACTGACTCACTCACTCACTCACTCACTCACTGACAGACTCACTCACTGACTCACTCACTCACTCACTGATTCATTCATTGACTCACTGACTCACTCACTGACTGACAGACTCACTCACTCACTCACTGATTCACTCACTGACTCACTCACTGACTGACAGACTCACTCACTCACTCACTGATTCACTCATTGACTCACTCACTCACGCACTGACTCACTGACTTACTCACTGACAGACTGACAGACTCACTTACTCACTTACTCACTGATTCACTCATTGACTCACTCACTCACGCACTGACTCACTCACTCACTCACTCACTGATTCACTCACTGATTCACTCACTCACTCACTGACTCACTCACTCACTCACTGACAGACTCACTTACCCACTCACTGACTCACTCACTCACTCACTGACAGACTCACTCACCCACTCACTGACTCACTCACTCACTCACTCACTGATTCACTCATTGACTCTGTCTCACTCACTGACTCACTCACTCACTGACTCACTCACTGACTCACTCATTCACTCACTCACTGATTCACTCACTCACTCACTGACTGACTGACTGACTGACTCACTGACTGACTGACTGACTCACACACTCACTCACTGACTCACTCACTCAATCATTGACTCACTGACTCACTGACTCACTCACTGACTCACTGACTCACTCACTGATTCACACACTCACTGATTCACTCACTCACTCACTGACTCACTCACTCACCCACTCACTCACTGACTCACTCAACCACTCACTCACTCACTCACTGACTCACTCACTCACTTACTGACTCTCTCACTCACTCACCCACTCACTCACTGACTCACTCACCCATTCACTCACCCACTCACTCACACACTCACTCGCTGACTCACTCACTGACTGACTCACTCATTGACTCACTCACTCACGCACTCACTGACTGACTCACTCACTCAGTGACTCACTGACTCACTCACTGACTCACCAACTCACTCATTGACCCATTGACTCACTGACTCACTCACTGACTGACTCACTCACTCACTGACTCACACACTCACTGATTCACTCATTCACTGACTGACTCACTCACTCACTCACTGATTCACTCTCACTCACTCACTGACTGACTGACTGACTGACTCACTCACTCACTCACCCACTCACTCACTGACTCACTCACCCATTCACTGACTCACTCACTCACTCACTGACTGACTGACTCACTCACTCACCCATTGACTCACTCACTGACTCTCTCACTCACTCACCCACTGACTCACTCACTCACTCACCCACTCACTCACCCACTCACTCACACACTCACTCGCTGACTCACTCACCCACTCACTCACGGACTGACTCACTCATTGACTCACTCACTCACCCACTCACTCGCTGACTCACTCACCACTCACTCACAGACTCACTCACAGACTCTCTCACTGACTCACTCACTCACCCACTCACTCGCTGACTCACTCACCCACTCACTCACTGACTGACTCACTCATTGACTCACTCACTCACCCACTCACTCGCTGACTCACTCACCCACTCACTTGCTGACTCATTCACTCACTCACTCACTGACTCACTCACTCACCCACTCACTCACTGACTCACTCACTCACTCACCCACTCACTCACTCACTCACTCACTCACTGACAGATTCACTCACCCACTCACTGACTCACTCACTCAGACTCACTCACCCACTCACTGACTCACTCACTTAGACTCACTCACTCACTCACTCATTGCCTGACTCACTCACTCACTCACTCACTGGCAGACTCACTCACGCACTCACTGACTGACTCACTCACTCACTACTCACTGCCTGACTCACTCACTGACAGACTCACTCACCCACTCACTGACTCACTCACTCACTCACTCACTCACTGACAGACTCACTCACTGACTCACTCACTCACTCACTGATTCATTCATTGACTCACTGACTCACTCACTGACTGACAGACTCACTCACTCACTCACTGATTCACTCACTGACTCACTCACTGACTGACAGACTCACTCACTCACTCACTGATTCACTCATTGACTCACTCACTGACTGACTGACTGACTCACTCACTCACTCACTGATTCACTCATTGACTCACTCACTCACGCACTGACTCACTGACTTACTCACTGACAGACTGACAGACTCACTTACTCACTCACTCACTGATTCACTCATTGACTCACTCACTCACGCACTGACTGACTCACTCACTCACTCACTGATTCACTCACTGATTCACTCACTCACTCACTGACTCACTCACTCACTCACTGACAGACTCACTTACCCACTCACTGACTCACTCACTCACTCACTGACAGACTCACTCACCCACTCACTGACTGACTCACTCACTCACTCACTGATTCACTCATTGACTCTGTCTCACTCACTGACTCACTCACTCACTGACTCACTCACTGACTCACTCATTCACTCACTCACTGATTCACTCACTCACTCACTGACTGACTGACTGACTGACTCACTGACTGACTGACTGACTCACACACTCACTCACTGACTCACTCACTCAATCATTGACTCACTGACTCACTGACTCACTCACTGACTCACTGACTCACTCACTGATTCACTCACTCACTGATTCACTCACTCACTCACTGACTCACTCACTCACCCACTCACTCACTGACTCACTCAACCACTCACTCACTCACTCACTGACTCACTCACTCACTTACTGACTGACTCACTCACTCACCCACTCACTCACTGACTCACTCACCCACTCACTGACTCACTCACTCACTGACTCACTGACTCACTGACTGACTCTCTCACTCACTCACCCACTCACTCACTGACTCACTCACCCATTCACTCACCCACTCACTCACACACTCACTCGCTGACTCACTCACTGACTGACTCACTCATTGACTCACTCACTCACCCACTCACTCGCTGACTCACTCACCCACTCACTCACTGACTGACTCACTCATTGACTCACTCACTCACCCACTCACTCGCTGACTCACTCACCCACTCACTCGCTGACTCATTCACCCACTCACTCACTGTCGCACTGACTCACTCACTCACCCACTCACTCACTGACTCACTCACTGACTCACTCACTCACTCACTCACTGATTCACTCACTCACTCACTCACTCACTGACTCACTCACTCACTCACTCACCCACTCACTCACTGACTCACTGACTCACTAACTCACTGACAGACTCACTCACTGACAGACTCACTCACCCACTCACTGACTCACTCACTCAGACTCACTCACTCACTCACTCATGGCCTGACTCACTCACTCACTCACTCACTGCCTGACTCACTCACTGACAGACTCACTCACCCACTCACTGACTCACTCACTCACTCACTGATTCACTCATTGACTCACTCACTCACTCACTGATTCACTCACTAACTCACTGACTGACAGACTCACTCACCCACTCACTCACTCACCCACTCACTCACTGACTCACTCATTGACTCACTCACTCACCCACTCACTCGCTGACTCACTCACCCACTCACTCGCTGACTCATTCACTCACTCACTCACTGACTCACTCACTCACCCACTCACTCACTGACTCACTCACTCACTCACCCACTCACTCACTCACTCACTCACTCACTGACAGACTCACTCACCCACTCACTGACTCACTCACTCAGACTCACTCACCCACTCACAGACTCACTCACTCAGACTCACTCACTCACTCACTCATTGCCTGACTCACTCACTCACTCACTCACTGGCAGACTCACTCACGCACTCACTGACTCACTCACTCACTCACTACTCACTGCCTGACTCACTCACTGACAGACTCACTCACCCACTCACTGACTCACTCACTCACTCACTCACTCACTGACAGACTCACTCACCCACTCACTGACTCACTCACTCACTCACTCACTCACTGATTCATTCATTGACTCACTCACTCACTCACTCACTGACAGACTCACTCACCCACTCACTGACTCACTGACTCACTCACTCACTCACTGACTCACTCACTGATTCACTCACTGACTCACTCACTGACTGACAGACTCACTCACTCACTCACTGATTCACTCATTGACTCACTCACTCACGCACTGTCTCACTGACTTACTCACTGACAGACTGACAGACTCACTCACTCACTCACTCACTGATTCACTCACTGATTCACTCACCCACTCACTGACTCACTCACTCACTCACTGACAGACTCACTCACCCACTCACTGACTCACTCACTCACTCACTCACTGATTCACTCATTGACTCACTCACTCACTGACTCACTCGCTGACTCACTCATTCACTCACTCACTGATTCACTCACTCACTCACTCACTCACTCACTGACTCACTGACTGACTGACTGACTGACTCACTCACTCACTCACTGACTCACTCACTCACTCATTGACTCACTACTCACTGACTCACTGACTCACTGACTCACTCACTGACTCACTGACTCACTCACTGATTCACTCACTCACTGATTCACTCACTCACTGACTCACTCACTCAACCACTCACTCACTGACTCACTCACTCACTCACTCACTGACTGACTCACTCACTTACTGACTGACTAACTCACTCACCCATTCACTCACTGACTCACTCACCCACTCACTGACTCACTCACTCACTCACTGACTCACTGACTGAGTCTCTCACTCACTCACCCACTCACTCACCCACTCACTCACACACTCACTCGCTGACTCACTCACCCACTCACTCACTGACTGACTCACTCATTGACTCACTCACTCACCCACTCACTCACTGACTCACTCACCCACTCACTCGCTGACTCATTCACCCACTCACTCACTGTCTCACTGACTCACTCACTCACCCACTCACTCACTGACTCACTCACTGACTCACTCACTCACTCACTGATTCACTCACTCACTCACTCACTCACTGATTCACTCACTCACTGAGTCATTCACTCACTCACTGACTCACTCACTCACTGACTCACTGACTGACTCACTCACTTACTGACTGACTCACTCACTCACCCACTCACTCACTCACTCACTCACCCACTCACTCGCTGACTCATTCACTCATTCACTCACTGACTCACTCACTCACCCACTCACTCACTGACTGACTCACTCACTCACTCACTCACTGCCTGACTCACTCACTGACAGACTCACTCACCCGCTCACTGACTCACTCACTCACTCATTGATTCACTCATTGGCTCACTGACTCACTCACTGACTCACTCACTCACTCACTCACTGCCTGACTCACTCACTGACAGACTCACTCACCCGCTCACTGACTCACTCACTCACTCACTGATTCACTCATTGGCTCACTGACTCACTCACTGATTCACTCATTGACTCACTCACTCACGCACTGACTCACTGACTGACTCACTCACTCACTGATTCACTCACTGACTCACTCACTCACTGATTCACTCATTGACTCACTCACTCACTCACTGACTCACTCACTCACTCACTGACAGACTCACTCACCCACTCACTGTCTGACTCACTCACTCACTCACTCACTGATTTACTCATTGACTCACTCACTCACTCACTGATTCACTCACTCACTCACTGAGAGACTCACTCACCCACTCACTGACTCACTCACTCACTCACTGACTGACTCACTCACCCACTCACTGACTGACTCACTCACTCACTCACTCACTGATTCACTCATTGACTCACTCACTCACTCACTGACTCACTCACTCACTCACTCACTGAGAGACTCACTCACCCACTCACTGACTCACTCACTCACTCACTGACTCACTAATTCACTCACTGACTCACTCACTCACTGGCTCACTCACTCACTGACTCACTAATTCACTCACTGACTGACTCACTCACTGACTGACTGACTCACTGACTGACTGACTGACTGACTCACTCACTGATTCACTCACTCACTCACTGACTCACCCAATCACTGATTCACTCACTCACCCACTCACTCACACACTCACTCGCTGACTCACTCACCCACTCACTCACTGACTGACTCACTCATTGACTCACTCACTCACCCACTCACTCGCTGACTCACTCACCCACTCACTCGCTGACTCATTCACCCACTCACTCACTGTCTCACTGACTCACTCACTCACCCACTCACTCACTGACTCACTCACTGACTCACTCACTCACTCACTCACTGATTCACTCACTCACTCACTCACTCACTGATTCACTCACTCACTGACTCATTCAATCACTCACTGACTCACTCACTGACTCACTGACTGACTCACTCACTTACTGACTGACTCTCTCACTTACTCACTGACTCACTCATTCACTCACTGACTGACTCACTCACATACTGACTGACTCACTCACTCACCCACTCACTCACTGACTCACTCACCCACTCACTCGCTGACTCATTCACTCACTCACTCACTGACTCACTCACTCACCCACTCACTCACTGACTCACTGACTCACTCACTCACTCACTCACCCACTCACTCACTGACTCACTGACTCACTAACTCACTGACAGACTCACTCACTGACAGATTCACTCACCCACTCACTGACTCACTCACTCAGACTCACTCACTCACTCACTGACTTACTGACTCACTAACTCACTGACAGACTCACTCACTGACAGACTCACTCACCCGCTCACTGACTCACTCACTCACTCACTGATTCACTCATTGGCTCACTGACTCACTCACTGACTCACTCACTGACTCACTCACTCACTGATTCACTCACTCACTGACTCACTCACTCACTGATTCACTCACTGACTCACTCACTCACTGATTCACTCATTGACTCACTCACTCACTCACTGACTCACTCACTCACTCACTCACTGACTCACTCATTCACTCACTCACTGACTGACTCACTAACTCACTCACTGATTCACTGATTGACTCACTCACTCACTCACTGATTCACTCACTCACTCACTCACTGACAGACTCACTCACCCACTCACTGACTCACTCACTCACTCACTGATTCACTCACTCACTCACTCACTGACATACTCACTCACCCACTCACTGACTCACTCACCCACTCACTGACTCACTCACTCAGACTCACTCACTGACTCACTGACTCACTAACTCACTGACAGACTCACTCACTGACAGACTCACTCACCCACTCACTGACTCACTCACTCAGACTCACTCACTCACTCACTCATGGCCTGACTCACTCACTCACTCACTGCCTGACTCACTCACTGACAGACTCACTCACCCGCTCACTGACTCACTCACTCACTCACTGATTCACTCATTGGCTCACTGACTCACTCACTGACTCACTCACTGACTCACTCACTCACTGATTCACTCACTCACTGACTCACTCACTCACTGATTCACTCACTGACTCACTCACTCACTGATTCACTCATTGACTCACTCACTCACTCACTGACTCACTCACTCACTCACTCACTGACTCACTCATTCACTCACTCACTGACTGACTCACTAACTCACTCACTGATTCACTCATTGACTCACTCACTCACTCACTGATTCACTCACTCACTCACTCACTGACAGACTCACTCACCCACTCACTGACTCACTCACTCACTCACTGATTCACTCACTCACTCACTCACTGACATACTCACTCACCCACTCACTGACTCACTCACTCACTCACTGACTCACTAATTCACTCACTGACTCACTCACTCACTCACTGATTCACTCACTCACTCACTCACTGACAGACTCACTCACCCACTCACTGACTCACTCACTCACTCACTGACTCACTAATTCACTCACTGACTCACTCACTCACTGACTGACTGACTCACTCACTGATTCACTCATTCACTGACTCACCCACTCACTGATTCACTCACTGACTCACTCACTCACTCACTGCCTGACTCACTCACTGAGACTCACTCACCCACTCACTGACTGACTCACTCACTCACTGACTCACTCACCCAATCACTCACTGACTCACTGACTCACTAACTCACTGACAGACTCACTCACTGACAGACTCACTCACCCACTCACTGACTCACTCACTCAGACTCACTCACTCACTCACTCATGGCCTGACTCACTCACTCAATCACTGCCTGACTCACTCACTGACAGCTCACTCACCCACTCACTGACTCACTCACTCACTCACTGATTCACTCACTGACTCACTCACTCACTGATTCACTCACTGACTCACTCACTCACTGATTCACTCATTGACTCACTCACACTCACTGACTCACTCACTCACTCACTGACAGACTCACTCACCCACTCACTGACTGACTGACTCACTCACTCACTCACTGATTCACTCATTGACTCACTCACTGACTGACTGACTGACTCACTCACTCACTCACTGATTCACTCATTGACTCACTCACTCACGCACTGACTCACTGACTGACTCACTCACTCACTGATTCACTCACTGATTCACTCACCCACTCACTGACTCACTCACTCACTCACTGACTCACTCACTGACTCACTCACTGACTCTCTCACTCACTCACCCACTCACTCACCCACTCACTCACACACTCACTCGCTGACTCACTCACCCGCTCACTCACTGACTGACGCACTCATTGACTCACTCACTCACCCACTCACTCGCTGACTCATTCACCCACTCACTCACTGACTCACTGACTCACTCACTCACCCACTCACTCACTGACTCACTCACTCACTGATTCACTCATTGACTCACTCACTCACCCACTCACTCGCTGACTCACTCACCCACTCACTCGCTGACTCATTCACTCACTCACTCACTGACTCACTCACTCACCCACTCACTGACTGACTGACTGACTCACTCACTCACTCACCCACTCACTCACTGACTCACACACTCACTCACTGACAGACTCACTCACCCACTCACTGACTCACTCACTCAGACTCACTCACTCACTCACTCACTCATTGCCTGCCTCACTCACTCACTCACTCACTGACATACTCACTCACACACTCACTGACTCACTCACTCACTCACTGCCTGACTCACTCACTCACTCACTCACTGACAGACTCACTCACGCACTCACTGACTGACTCACTCACTCAGTGACTCACTGACTCACTCACTGACTCACCAACTCACTCATTGACCCATTGACTCACTGACTCACTCACTGACTCACTCACTCACTCACTGACTCACACACTCACTGATTCACTCATTCACTGACTGACTCACTCACTCACTCACTGATTCACTCTCACTCACTGACTGACTGACTGACTGACTGACTCACTCACTCACTCACCCACTCACTCACTGACTCACTCACCCACTCACTGACTCACTCACTCACTCACTCACTGACTCACTCACTCACCCATTGACTCACTCACTGACTCTCTCACTCACTCACCCACTGACTCACTCACTCACTCACCCACTCACTCACCCACTCACTCACACACTCACTCGCTGACTCACTCACCCACTCACTCACGGACTGACTCACTCATTGACTCACTCACTCACCCACTCACTCGCTGACTCACTCACCCACTCACTCACAGACTCACTCACAGACTCTCTCACTGACTCACTCACTCACCCACTCACTCGCTGACTCACTCACCCACTCACTCACGGACTGACTCACTCATTTACTCACTCACTCACCCACTCACTCACTGACTCACTCACCCACTCACTCACAGACTCACTCACAGACTCTCTCACTGACTCACTCACTCACCCACTCACTCGCTGACTCACTCACCCACTCACTCACTGACTGACTCACTCATTGACTCACTCACTCACCCACTCACTCGCTGACTCACTCACCCACTCACTCGCTGACTCATTCACTCACTCACTCACTGACTCACTCACTCACCCACTCACTCACTGACTCACTCACTCACCCACTCACTCACTCACTCACTCACTCACTCACCCACTCACTCACTCACTCACTCACTGACAGATTCACTCACCCACTCACTGACTCACTCACTCAGACTCACTCACCCACTCACTGACTCACTCACTCAGACTCACTCACTCACTCACTCATTGCCTGACTCACTCACTCACTCACTCACTGGCAGACTCACTCACGCACTCACTGACTGACTCACTCACTCACTACTCACTGCCTGACTCACTCACTGACAGACTCACTCACCCACTCACTGACTCACTCACTCACTCACTCACTCACTGACAGACTCACTCACTGACTCACTCACTCACTCACTGATTCATTCATTGACTCACTGACTCACTCACTGACTGACAGACTCACTCACTCACTCACTGATTCACTCATTGACTCACTCACTCACGCACTGACTCACTGACTTACTCACTGACAGACTGACAGACTCACTCACTCACTCACTCACTGATTCACTCATTGACTCACTCACTCACGCACTGACTCACTCACTCACTCACTGACTCACTGATTCACTCACTGATTCACTCACTCACTCACTGACTCACTCACTCACTCACTGACAGACTCACTCACCCACTCACTGACTCACTCACTCACTCACTGATTCACTCATTGACTCACTGTCTCACTCACTGACTCACTCACTCACTGACTCACTCACTGACTCACTCACCCACTCACTCACTGACTCACTGACTGACTCACTCACTCACCCACTCACTCACTGTTTCACTGACTCACTAACTCACTGACAGACTCACTCACTGACAGATTCACTCACCCACTCACTGACTCACTCACTCAGACTCACTCACTCACTCACTGACTCACTGACTCACTAACTCACTGACAGACTCACTCACTGACAGACTCACTCACACACTCACTGACTCACTCACTCAGACTCACTCACTCACTCACTCATGGCCTGACTCACTCACTCACTCACTGCCTGACTCACTCACTGACAGACTCACTCACCCGCTCACTGACTCACTCACTCACTGATTCACTCATTGGCTCACTGACTCACTCACTGACTCACTCACTGACTCACTCACTCACTGATTCACTCACTCACTGACTCACTCACTCACTGATTCACTCACTGACTCACTCACTCACTGATTCACTCATTGACTCACTCACTCACTCACTGACTCACTCACTCACTCACTCACTGACTCACTCACTCACTCACTCACTGACTGACTCACTAACTCACTCACTGATTCACTCATTGACTCACTCACTCACTCACTGATTCACTCACTCACTCACTGACAGACTCACTCACCCACTCACTGACTCACTCACTCACTCACTGATTCACTCACTCACTCACTCACTGACATACTCACTCACCCACTCACTGACTCACTCACTCACTCACTCACTGACTCACTAATTCACTCACTGACTCACTCACTCACTCACTGATTCACTCACTCACTCACTCACTGACAGACTCACTCACCCACTCACTGACTCACTCACTCACTCACTGACTCACTAATTCACTCACTGACTCACTCACTCACTGACTGACTGACTCACTCACTGATTCACTCACTCACTGACTCACCCACTCACTGATTCACTCACTGACTCACTCACTCACTCACTGCCTGACTCACTCACTGACAGACTCACTCACCCACTCACTGACTGACTCACTCACTCACTCACTCACCCAATCACTCACTGACTCACTGACTCACTAACTCACTGACAGACTCACTCACTGACAGACTCACTCACCCACTCACTGACTCACTCACTCAGACTCACTCACTCACTCACTCATGGCATGACTCACTCACTCAATCACTGCCTGACTCACTCACTGACAGACTCACTCAACCACTCACTGACTCACTCACTCACTCACTGACTCACTAATTCACTCACTGACTCACTCACTCACTCACTCACTGATTCACTCACTCACTCACTCACTGACAGACTCACTCACCCACTCACTGACTCACTCACTCGTCACTGACTGACTCACTCACTCACTGACTCACTAATTCACTCACTGACTCACTCACTCACTGACTGACTGACTCACTCACTGACTCACCCACTCACTGATTCACTCACTGACTCACTCACTCACTCACTCACTGACTCACTCACTCACTCACTGACTGACTGACTCACTCACTGATTCACTCACTCACTCACTCACTGACTCACCCACTCACTGATTCACTCACTGACTCACTCACTCACTCACTCACTGACTCACTTTGTGACTCTCTCACTCACTCACCCACTCACTCACTGACTCACTCACCCACTCACTCACCCACTCACTCGCCCACTCACTCGCTGACTCACTCACCCACTCACTCACTGACTGACTCACTCATTGACTCACTCACTCACCCACTCACTCGCTGACTCATTCACCCACTCACTCACTGCCTCACTGACTAACTCACTCACCCACTCACTCATTGACTCACTCACTGACTCACTCACTCACTCACTGATTCACTCACTCACTCACTCACTGATTCACTCACTCACTGACTCATTCACTCACTCACCCACTCACTCACTGACTCACTCACCCACTCACTCGCTGACTCATTCACTCACTCACTCACTGACTCACTCACTCACTCACTGATTCACTCACTCACTCACTCACTCACTGATTCACTCACTCACTGACTCATTCAATCACTCACTGACTCACTCACTGACTCACTGACTGACGCACTCACTTACTGACTGACTCTCTCACTTACTCACTGACTCACTCATTCACTCACTGACTGACTCACTCACATACTGACTGACTCACTCACTCACCCACTCACTCACTGACTCACTCACCCACTCACTCGCTGACTCATTCACTCACTCACTCACTGACTCACTCACTCACCCACTCACTCACTGACTCACTCACTCACTCACTCACTCACCCACTCACTCACTGACTCACTGACTCACTGACTCACTGACAGACTCACTCACTGACAGACTCACTCACCCACTCACTGACTCACTCACTCAGACTCACTCACTCACTCACTCATGGCCTGACTCACTCACTCACTGCCTGACTCACTCACTGACAGACTCACTCACCCACTCACTGACTCACTCACTCACTCACTGATTCACTCATTGACTCACTGACTCACTCACTGATTCACTCACTGACTCACTCACTGACTGACAGACTCACTCACTCACTCACTCACTCACTCACTCACTGATTCACTCATTGACTCACTGACTCACTCACTGACTCACTCACTTACTCACTGATTCACTCACTGACTCACTCACTCACTCACTGACTCACTCACTCACTCACTGACTCACTCACTCACTCACTGATTCACGCACTGACTCACTGACAGACTCACTGACTGACTCACTCACTGACTGACAGACTCACTCACTCACTCACTGATTCACTCATTGACTCACTCACTCACGCACTGACTCACTGACTGACTCACTCACTCACTGATTCACTCACTCACTGACTCACTCACTCACTGATTCACTCACTGACTCACTCACTCACTGATTCACTCATTGACTCACTCACTCACTCACTGACTCACTCACTCACTCACTGACAGACTCACTCACCCACTCACTGACTGACTCACTCACTCACTCACTGATTCACTCACTCACTCACTCACTCACTCACTGACAGACTCACTCACCCACTCACTGACTCACTCACTCACTCACTGACTCACTAATTCACTCACTGACTCACTCACTCACTCACTGATTCACTCACTCACTCACTCACTGACAGACTCACTCACCCACTCACTGACTCACTAATTCACTCACTGACTCACTCACTCACTGACTGACTGACTCACTCACTGATTCACTCACTCACTGACTCACCCACTCACTGATTCACTCACTGACTCACTCACTCACTCACTCACTGCCTGACTCACTCACTGACAGACTCACTCACCCACTCACTGACTGACTGACTCACTCACTCACTCACTCACTGACTCACTCACTGACTGACAGACTCACTCACTGATTCAGGGAGGGGGGGTTGGGGAGGGGGGGTTGGGGAGGGGGGTTTGGGGGGGGTTTGGGGAGGGGGGGTTTGGGGGGGGTTTGGGGAGGGGGTGTTGGGGAGGGGGGGTTTGGGGGGGGTTTGGGGAGGGGGTGTTGGGGAGGGGGGGGTTGGGTTGCCCTACCCTGGTGGTGCTGGCTCAGGTTAGGTCCCATTCCTACTCCGATACCCCGTCCAATGGCCGTTATTCAAGTCTGAGCTTTGAAGGTGCGTCTGGGAAGGTTATTTAATCATGTTGGCTCATTAAAATCAAACGGCCTTGATTATCCACCCACTGCTCCCTCCTCCCTGAACTGAATGAAAATAAAGCACTTTATTTCTTCCCACTCCTGTCTTTCTACAGACCAACACCAAACAACAATAGCAATACAATTTAAATTGACTTCTCCTTGCCCACAAACAGCCTCGTGTTCATTGCATAACCACATCGTGTGGTGCTGGGCTGCAGTCAGCTCAGTCCTCAGTCTGTGGTGAAGTAACGGGCCGATCTGTATCTCCTCACACCTCCTGCACATCAGCCTCCCGGCAAGGTACCAACGCTTCTTGTCCCAGGCTGGGTGCCACTGCAGAGAGTGGGTTACCACACTGGAACCCTCCCCAGAGACTGAGCCCACAATCCAGGCCAGCTCTCCACTGCAGTACTGAGGGAGTGCCGCACTGTCGGAGGGGCAGTACTGAGGGAGTGCCGCACTGTCGGAGGGGCAGTACTGAGGGAGTGCCGCACTGTCGGAGGGGCAGTACTGAGGGAGTGCCGCACTGTCGGAGGGGCAGTACTGAGGGAGTGCCGCACTGTCGGAGGGGCAGTACTGAGGGAGTGCCGCACTGTCGGAGGGGCAGTACTGAGGGAGTGCCGCACTGTCGGAGGGGCAGTACTGAGGGAGTGCCGCACTGTCGGAGGGGCAGTACTGAGGGAGTGCTGCACTGTCGGAGGGGCAGTACTGAGGGAGTGCTGCACTGTCGGAGGGGCAGTACTGAGGGAGTGCCGCACTGTCGGAGGGGCAGTACTGAGGGAGTGCCGCACTGTCGGAGGGGCAGTACTGAGGGAGTGCCGCACTGTCGGAGGGGCAGTACTGAGGGAGTGCCGCACTGTCGGAGGGGCAGTACTGGGGGAGTGCTGCACTGTCGGAGGGGCAGTACTGGGGGAGTGCTGCACTGTCGGAGGGGCAGTACTGAGGGAGCGCCGCACTGTCAGAGGGGCAGTACTGAGGGAGCGCTGCACTGTGGGAGGGGCAGTACTGAGGGAGCGCTGCACTGTCGGAGGTGCCGTCTTTCGGCTGAGATGTTAAACTAAGGCTCCATCTGCTCTCAGGTGGGCGTAAAAGATCCCACGGCACTATTTCGAAGAAGAGCACGGGAGTTATCTCTGGTGTCCGGGGCCAGTATTTATCCCTCAAACAATATCACTAAAACAGATTATCTGGTCATTATCACATTGCTGTGTGTGGGAGCTTGCCGTGCACAAATTGGCTGCCACGTTTCCCACATTACAACAGTGACTACACTTCAAACTGGCTGTAAAGTGCTTTGGGATATTCTAAAAGATGCTATAGAAATGCAAGTTCGTTCTTTGCCTCGATAAACCAGTAACAGTTCATATACAGATGAATATCAGGACGTTCTTCACAGTGGGAGCGATCGATGGGCTGTGCTCTTCCATACAGCAGTGGAGACTATAACACCCCAGCATCCTGGAACACGGGAACAGGAGGCCATTCAGCCCCTCGAGCCTGTCACACAGGAACAGGAGGAGGCCATTCAGCCCCTCGAGCCTGTCACACAGGAACAGGAGGAGGCCATTCAGCCCCTCGAGCCTGTCACACAGGAACAGGAGGAGGCCATTCAGCCCCTCGAGCCTGTTACACAGGAACAGGAGGAGGCCCATTCAGCCCCTCGAGCCTGTTACACAGGAACAGGAGGAGGCCATTCAGCCCCTCGAGAATGTTACACGGGAACAGGAGGAGGCCATTCAGCCCCTCGAGCCTGTTACACAGGAACAGGAGGAGGCCCATTCAGCCCCTCGAGCCTGTTACACAGGAACAGGAGGAGGCTCATTCAGCCCCTCGAGCCTGTTACACAGGAACAGGAGGAGGCCCATTCAGCCCCTCGAGCCTGTTACACAGGAACAGGAGGAGGCCATTCAGCCCCTCGAGCCTGTTACACAGGAACAGGAGGAGGCCCATTCAGCCCCTCGAGCCTGTTACACAGGAACAGGAGGAGGCCCATTCAGCCCCTCGAGCCTGTTACACAGGAACAGGAGGAGGCCATTCAGCCCCTCGAGCCTGTTACACAGGAACAGGAGGAGACCCATTCAGACCCTCGAGCCTGTTACACAGGAACAGGAGGAGGCCATTCAGCCCCTCGAGCCTGTTACACAGGAACAGGAGGAGGCCCATTCAGCCCCTCGAGCCTGTTACACAGGAACAGGAGGAGGCCATTCAGCTCCTCGAGCCTGTTACACAGGAACAGGAGGCCATTCAGCCCCTCGAGCCTGTTAGACAGGAACAGGAGGAGGCCCATTCAGCCCCTCGAGCCTGTTACACAGGAACAGGAGGAGGCCATTCAGACCCTCGAGCCTGTTCTGCTATTCAGTGAGACCAGGGCTGATCTGTACCTCGACCCCATTTACCCGCCTTGGTTTCGTATCCCTCAGTACCCTTACCCAACAGAAATCGATCGATCTCAGTCCTGAAAGCTGACAGCCAGCATCCACAGCGTTTTGTGGGGAGAGAGTTCCAGATTCCCACTTCCCTTTGTCTGGCGAAGTGCTTCCCGACATCTCCCCTGAATGGCCTGGCTCTAATTTGAAGGTTCCGCCCCCTTGTTGTGGACCCCCCCACCCGAGGGAATGGCTTCTCCCGATCTATCCTATCAAGTCCTGTAGTATCCTTTATCACCTCAATTAGATCACCCCTCACTCTTCTAAACTCGAGGGAATACCAGCCCAGTCTGTGCAGCCTGTCCTCATAATGTAACCCGTTTGTCCCCGGTACCATTCTGGTGAATGTGCGCTGCTCCCCCTCTGAGGCCGATATATCCTCCCTGAGGGGCAGGGCCCAGTGCTGGTCGCAGTGCTCAGGATAGAAACATAGCAAATAGGTGCAGGAGTAGGCCATTCGGCCCTTCGAGCCTGCACCGCCATTCAATAAGATCATGGCTGATCATTCCCTCAGTACCCCTTTCCTGCTTTCTCTCCATACCCCTTGATCCCTTTAGCCGTAAGGGCCACATCTAATCCCCTCTTGAATACATCCAATGAACTGGCCCCAACAACTTTCTGTGGTAGAGAATTCCACAGGTTCACAATTCTCTGGGTGAAGAAGTTTCTCCTCATCTCGGTCCTAAATGGCTTACCCCTTATCCTTAGACTGTGACCCCTGGTTCTGGACTTCCCCAACATCGGGAACATTCTTCCTGCATCTAACCTGTCCAGTCCCGTCAGAATTTTATATGTTTCTATGAAATCATTTTTCTGAACTCCAGTGAATACAGGCCCAGTCGATCCAGTCTCTCCTCACATGTCAGTCCTGCCATCCCGGGAATCAGTCTGGTGAACCTTCGCTGCACTCCCTCAGTAGCAAGAATGTCCTTCCTCAGGTTAGGAGACCAAAACTGAACACAATATTCCAGGTGTGGCCTCACCAAGGCCCTGTACAACAGCAGTAAGACTTCCCTGCTCAGGGGGCCTGACCAGAGCGGTGTACAGCTGAAACATCACGTCCAGCCCTACTCCAGCCCTGGGGATCAAGGCCATCATCATCATCATCGAAATCGAGGAAGACTTGCTTCCACTCCAAAAGTGAATTCTCACGTTGCTTTGCAGTCCAGTATGGGAACCGCAGTCTCTGTCACAGGTGGGACAGACAGTGGTTGAGGGAAGGGGAGGGTGGGACTGGTTTGCCGCACACTCCTTCCGCTGCCTGCGCTTGGTTTCTGCATGCTCTCGGCGACGAGACTCGAGGTGCTCAGCGCCCTCCCGGATACTCTTCCTCCACTTAGGGCGGTCTTTGGCCAGGGACTCCCAGGTGTCGGTGGGGATGTTGCACTTTATCAGGGAGGCTTTGAGGGTGGTCCTTGAAATGTTTCCTCTGTCCACCTGGGGCTCGCTTGCTGTGTAGGAGTTCCGAGTAGAGCGCTTGCTTTGGGAGTCTCGTGTCTGGGGGCATGTGGACAATGTGGCCCTGCCCAGCGGAGCTGATCGAGTGTGGGTCAGTGCTTCAATGCTGGGGATGTTGGCCTGGTCGAGGACGCTAATGTTGGTGCATCTGTCCTCCCGGGGGATTTGCAGGATCTTGAGACATCGTTGGTGGTATTTATCCAGCGACTTGAGGTGTCTACTGTACACGGTCCATGTCTCTGAGCCATACACTCCATTAGTCCTTTTGATTGCTAGCTGTACCTGACCACTCACTTTTAACAAGGTCTAGACACAAATCTCGTCAGCTTTCTGTCCCTCTGCTGGTCCTGATATCTCGCCAATTAGAAAGTAAATCATTTCACGTATAGCAGGAACCTGTTGCCCCTCCGACAGCCGCTGTCCTGACCAGCTGTATATATCTGGGTTCAAAGAGCACCTCAGCCAGTCCCACTCCCCCGCCCTTTCCCCGTAGCCCTGTAATTTATTTCCTTCAGGGACTTATCCAACTCCCTTTTGAAAGCCCCGATTGAATCTGCCTCCACCACCCTCTCAGGCCGTGCATTCCAGATCCTAACCACTCGCTGCGTAAAAACGTTTTCCCTTGTGTCGTCTTTGGTTCTTCTGCCAATCGCCTTAAATCTGTGTCTTCTGTTCCCGACCCTTCCACCAATGGGAACAGTTTCTCTCTCTCTACTCTGTCCAGACCCCTCATGATTGTGAACACCTCGATCAAATCTTCTCTCAACCTTCTCTGCTCCAAGGAGAACAACCCCAGCTTCTCCAGTCTCTCCCCGTCACTGAAGTCCCTCATCCCTGGAACCATTCTGGTCAATCTTTTCTGCTCCCTCTCTAAGTTCAAAGAGCAAGTTATTATTTAAATGGAGAAAGATTGCAAAGTGCTGCAGTACAGCAGGACCTGGGGGTACTTGTGCATGAAACACAAAAGGATAGTATGCAGGTACAGCAAGTGATCAGGAAGGCCAATGGTATCTTGGCCTTTATTGCAAAAGGGATGGAGTATAAAAGCAGGGAAGTCTTGCTACAGTTATACAGGGTATTGGTGAGGACACACCTGGAATACTGCATACGGTTTTGGTTTCCATATTTATGAAAGGAAATACTTGCTTTGGTGGCAGTTCAGAGAAGGTTCACTCGGTTGATTCCGGGGATCAGGGGGTTGACTTATGAGGAAAGGTTGAGGAGGTTGGGCCTCTACTTATTGGAATTCAGAAGAATGAGAGATGATCTTATCGAAAGTATAAGATTATGAGGGGGCTTGACAAGGTGGATGCAGAGAGGATGTTTCCGGTGATGGGGGAGACTAGAACTAGGGGGAGACTAGAACTAGGGGGCATGGTCTTAGAATAAGAGGCCGCCCATTTAAAACTGAGATGAGGAGAAATTTCTTCTCTCAGAGGGTTGTAAATCTGTGGAATTCGCTGCCTCAGAGAGCTGTGGAAGCCGGGACATTGAATACAATTAAGACAGAGATGGACAGTTTCTTAACCGATAAGGAAATAAGGTGTTATGGGGAGTGGGCGGGGAAGTGGACCTGAGTCCATGATCGGATCAGCCATGATCGTATTAAATGGCGGAGCAGGCTCGAGGGGCCGTATGGCCTGCTCCTGCTCCTGCTCCTATTTCTTATGTTCTTATGTTCTCTCTAAGGCCTTCACATCCTTCCTAATGTGCGGGGCCGAGAATCGGACACAATACTCAGTTGGGGCCAAACCAGTGTTTTATACAGGTTCATCATAACGTCTTTGCTTTTGTACTCTATACCTCTGCACCTGGATCCCGTAAGCTTTTTTAATTGTGTTCTTGACCTGGCCTGCCACCTTCAACGATTTGTGCACGTATGATAAGCAGCACCTATTTTGCTCTGGCATCTCCTGCAGTGCCTGTTAGTGAATCGAGAGTTGCTGTACGTTTTGAAATCGAGTGTCAGCAGATTGTGTGTGTGAGCGAGGTCTTGAAGCCAGTCCCGAGAGATTTAACGTGTTCATCCGTCCCAAACAGCTGACCCAGAAAAAAAACTCATGCATTGAAATAGGATTTAGACGCTCTGCGATTCCTGATGTAGCAATCGTTTACGTTTATTGTCCCTTTATTTTTAGACATTTTCAGTTCGAATGTTTAATCTGTACAAATCGGCTCCCAGATTACCATAATCCTGAAATCCTCGTGCAGCCTCTCTAAACCGCAGTTAGTCGCTTCCCATTGCCCATTGAGCTGCTCATGGAAATAAAATCCAGTAAATGCTGGAAGTACGCGACAGGTCAGAGAATCATAGAGTGGTATAGCACCGAGGGAGGCCATTGGCAGAGCTGTCCAATTAGTCCCAGTCCCCACTCCTTCCCCACAGCCCGTCAAATAGAACATCAGAAATAGGAGCAGGAGTGGGTCACACAGCCCCTCGAGCCTGCTCCGCCATATAGGTTTCAATAAGATCACCTCTCATTTTTCTGAACTCCAATATTAACAACGTGGAAGAAGGGACTGAGTGTAACGTAGCCAGGTTTGCTGACGATACAAAGATGGGAGGAAAAGCAATGTGTGAGGACACAAAAAATCTGCAAAAGGACATAGACAGGCTAAGTGAGTGGGCAAACATTTGGCAGATGGAGTACAATGTTGGAAAGTGTGAGGTCATGCACTTTGGCAGAAAAAAATCAAAGAGCAAGTTATTATTTAAATGGAGAAAGATTGCAAAGTGCCGCAGTACAGCGGGACCTGGGGGTACTTGTGCATGAAACACAAAAGGGTAGTATGCAGGTACAGCAAGTGATCAGGAAGGCCAATGGAATCTTGGCCTTTATTGCAAAGGGGATGGAGTATAAAAGCAGGGGAAGTCCTGCTCCAGTTATACAGGGTATTGGTGAGGCCACACCTGGAATACTGCGTGCAGTTTTGGTTTCCATATTTATGAAAGGATATACTTGCTTTGGAGGCAGTTCAGAGAAGGTTCACTCGGTTGATTCCGGAGATGAGGGGGTTGACTTATGAGGAAAGGTTGAGGAGGTTGGGCCTCTACTCATTGGAATTCAGAAGAATGAGAGGTGATCTTATCGAAACGTATAAGATTATGAGGGGGCTCGACAAGGTGGATGCAGAGAGGATGTTTACACTGATGGGGGAGACTAGAACTAGGGGGCATGGTCTTAGAATAAGGGGCCGCCCATTTAAAACTGAGATGAGGAGAAATGTCTTCTTTCAGAGGGTTGCAAATCTGTGGGATGGACAGTTTCTTAAACAATAAGGGGATAAGAGATTATGGGGAGCGGGCGGGGAAGTGGAGCTGAGTCCATGATCAGATCAGCCATGATCGTATTAAATGGCGGAGCAGGCTCGAGGGGCCGGATGGCCGACTCCTGCTCCTATTTCTTACGTTCTTATGAGTCTCGGCCCAACCTACTCAACCTATCCTCTTAAGTCAACCCCAAATATTTCTTGTCCAAGTGTAAATATTGTTTTTTGCAAGCCACGGTTGAATCTGCTTTCAGGCAGCGCGTTCCAGATCACAGTCAGAACAACTTGCATTAATATAGCGCCGGTAACGGAGTAAAATGTCCCATGGTGCTTCACAGGAGCGATTATAAAACAGAATTTGAATCCGAGCCACGAAAGGAGATATTAGGGCAGATGACCAGAAGATTGGTCAATGAGGTAGGGGGAGAAATTCGTCTGCTTAGCACTTGCCGTTAGCGCCTGGGGGGGTGGGGAGGGGAGGGGGGAGTGGTAATGGGACACTAACGGGTTCGCGATGCCTGTGAACCTCAGTGTTGGTTTAGCTAACTCTTACCTTCGGGACCTTCAGCCCCTCGCAGGTCACGATGTCAGACAGTGCACAGCCCCCCGTTACCGCCCCGGATGTGAAATCGCCCCCTTCGCACCCCCTCTCCCCCAACCCCCTCCCGTATCGCCGGGCGTGAACACCGGCCGCCAGAGGAGAGGTCGTGACCTCGGTCTTCACGGTCACTCTGATTGAGTTTTGCTTGTAATTTGAATTCACATTCTCAAACTGCTGGGCTGAAATTTGTCCTCAGGTCCTTCCGGGTCACGAGCCCGGGCTCCCCGATACTGAGGAGACCAAAGGTAGATCGGGATACTGCCGAACACCTCCGTTCAGTCCGCAAGTGTGACCCCGAGCTTCCGGTCGCCTGTCACTTTAATTCCCCGCCCCACTCCCACTCTGACCTCTCCGTCCTCAGCCTCCTGCACTGGTCCAATGAAGCTCAACGCAAGCTCGAGGGACAGCACCTCATCTTCCTTTTAGACACTTTACAGCCTCTGGACTCGACATCCAGTTCAACAATTTCAGAGTGTAACCGCTGCCCGTATTTTATCACACGGCACCAATGCCTGCTGATTCTGTGATGCCCATTTACACCTCTTCTAGACTCATCTCGTATCTTTATTGCCCCTCACAGAGGCAGGCACTGGTTAGAGGGGTCACACTGGAGTGAGGCAGGCACTGGTTAGAGGGGTCACACTGGAGTGAGGGAGGCACTGGTTAGAGGGATCACACTGGAGTGAGGCAGGCACTGGTTAGAGGGGTCACACTGGAGTGAGGGAGGCACTGGTTAGAGGGGTCACACTGGAGTGAGGGAGGCACTGGTTAGAGGGGTCACACTGGAATGAGGGAGGCACTGGTTAGAGGGGTCACACTGGAGTGAGGCAGGCACTGGTTAGAGGGGTCACACTGGAGTGAGGGAGGCACTGGTTAAAGAGGTCACACTGGACTGAGGCAAGCACTGGTTAGAGGGGTCACACTGGAGTGAGGGAGGCACTGGTTAGAGGGGTCACACTGGAGTGATGCAGGCACTGGTTAGAGGGGTCACACTGGAGTGAGGGAGGCACTGGTTAGAGGGGTCACACTGGAGTGAGGGAGGCACTGGTTAGAGGGATCACACTGGAGTGAAGCAGGCACTGGTTAGAGGAATCACACTGCAGTGAGGGAGGCACTGGTTAGAGGGGTCACACTGGAGTGAGGCAGGCACTGGGTAGAGGGGTCACACTGGAGTGAGGTAGGCACTGTTTAGAGGGGTCACACTGGAGTGAGGTAGGCACTGGTTAGAGGGTCACACTGGAGTGAGGCAGGCAGTGGTTTGATGGATCACACTGGAGTGAGGGAGGCACTGGTTAAAGGGATCACACTGGAGTGAGGGAGGCACTTGTTAGAGGGAACACACTGGCATGAGCGAGGCAGTGGTTTGTTGGATCACACTGGAGTGAGGTAGGCAGTGGTTAGAGGGATCACACTGGAGTGAGGGAGGCACTGGTTAGAGGGATCACACTGGAGTGAGGGAGGCACTTGTTAGAGGGAACACACTGGAGTGAGGGAGGAACTGGTTAAAGGGATCACACTGGAGTCAGTCAGGCACTGGTTAAAGGGATCACACTGGAGTGAGGGAGGCATTGGTTAGAGGGATCACACTGGAGTGAGGGAGGCACTGGTTAGAGGGATCACACTGGAGTGAGTTAGGCACTGGTTAGAGGGTTACACTGGAGTGAGGGAGGCACTGGTTATAGGGACCGCACTGGAGTGAGGGATGCACTGGTTAGAGGGATCACACTGCAGTGAGGGAGGCACTGGTTAGAGGGGTCACACTGGAGTGAGGCAGGCACTGGTTAGAGGGTCACACTGGAGTGAGGGAGGCACTGGTTAGAGGGGTCACACTGGAGTGAGGGAGGCACTGTTTAGAGGGGTCACACTGGAGTGAGGTAGGCACTGGTTAGAGGGTCACACTGGAGTGAGGCAGGCAGTGGTTTGATGGATCACACTGGAGTGAGGGAGGCACTTGTTAGAGGGAACACACTGGAGTGCGGGAGGCACTGGTTAAAGGGATCATACTGGAGTGAGTCAGGCACTGGTTAGAGGGATCACACTGGAGTGAGGGAGGCACTGGTTAGATGGATCACACTGGAGTGAAGGAGGCACTGGTTAAAGGGATCACACTGGAGTGAGGGAGGCACTGGTTAGAGGGGTCACACTGGAGTGAGGGAGGCACTGGTTAGAGGGATAACACTGGAGTGAGTTAGGCACTGGTTAGAGGGTGACACTGCAGTGAGGGAGGCACTGGTTATAGGGACCGCACTGGAGTGAGGGAGGCACTGGTTAGAGGGATCACACTGGAGTGAGTCAGGCACTGGTTAGAGGGGCCACACTAGAGTGAGCGAGGCATTGTTTAGAGGGGCCACACTGGAGTGAGGGAGGGCACTGGTTAGAGTGGTCACACTGGAGTGAGAGAGGCACTGGTTAGAGGGGTCACATTGGAGAGAGGGAGGCACTGGTTAGAGGGATCACACTGGAGTGAGGGAGAGCACTGGTTAGAGGGGTCACACTGGAGCGAGGGAGGGCACTGGTTCGAGGGGTCACACTGGAGTGAGGGAGAGCACTGGTTAGAGGGGTCACACTGGAGTGAGAGAGGCACTGGTTAGAGGGTCACATTGGAGAGAGGGAGGAACTGGTTAGAGGGGTCACATTGGAGTGAGGGAGAGCACTGGTTAGAGGGGTCACACTGGAGCGAGGGAGGCACTGGTTAGAGGGTCACACTGGAGTGAGGCAGGCAGTGGTTTGATGGATCACACTGGAGTGAGGGAGGCACTTGTTAGAGGGATCGCACTGGAGTGAGGGAGGCACTGGTTAGAGGGATCACACTGGAGTGAGGGAGGCACTGGTTAGAGGGATCACACTGGAGTGAGGGAGGCACTGGTTAGAGGGATTGCACTGGAGTGAGGGAGGCACTGGTTAGAGGGGTCACACTGGAGTGAGGGAGGCACTGGTTAGAGGGATCACACTGGAGTGAAGCAGGCACTGGTTAAAGGGATCACACTGGAGTGAGGGAGGCACTGGTTAGAGGGATCACACTGCAGTGAAGCAGGCACTGGTTAGAGGGATCACACTGGAGTGAGTTAGGCACTGGTTAGAGGGTTACACTGGAGTGAGGGAGGCACTGGTTATAGGGACCGCACTGGAGTGAGGGAGGCACTGGTTAGAGGGATCACACTGGAGTGAGGGAGGCACTGGTTAGAGGGATCACACTGGAGTGAGTCAGGCACTGGTTAGAGGTGCCACACTAGAGTGATGGAGGCACTGTTTAGAGGGGTCACACTGGAGTGAGGGAGGGCACTGGTTAGGGGGATCACACTGGAGTGAGTCAGGCACTGGTTGGAGGGGCCACACTAGAGTGAGGGAGGCACTGTTTAGAGGGGTCACACTGGAGTGAGGGAGGGCACTGGTTAGAGGGGCCACACTAGAGTGAGGGAGGCACTGGTTAGAGGGATCACACTGGAGTGAGGGAGGCACTGGTTAGAGGGATCACACTGGAGTGAGGGAGGCACTGGTTAGAGGGATCACACTGGAGTGAGGGAGGCACTGGTTAGAGGGATTACACTGGAGTGAGTCAGGCACTGGTTAGAGGGATCACACTGGAGTGAGGGAGGCACTGGTTAGAGGGATTACACTGGAGTGAGTCAGGCACTGGTTAGAGGGATCACACTGGAGTCAGGGAGGCACTGGTTAGAGGGATCACACTGGAGTGAGGGAGGCACTGGTTAGAGGGATTGCACTGGAGTGAGGGAGGCACTGGTTAGAGGGGTCACACTGGAGTGAGGGAGGCACTGGTTAGAGGGATCACACTGGAGTGAAGCAGGCACTGGTTAAAGGGATCACACTGGAGTGAGGGAGGCACTGGTTAGAGGGATCACACTGCAGTGAAGCAGGCACTGGTTAGAGGGATCACACTGGAGTGAGTTAGGCACTGGTTAGAGGGTTACACTGGAGTGAGGGAGGCACTGGTTATAGGGACCGCACTGGAGTGAGGGAGGCACTGGTTAGAGGGATCACACTGGAGTGAGTCAGGCACTGGTTGGAGGGGCCACACTAGAGTGAGGGAGGCACTGTTTAGAGGGGTCACACTGGAGTGAGGGAGGGCACTGGTTAGAGGGGCCACACTAGAGTGAGGGAGGCACTGGTTAGAGGGATCACACTGGAGTGAGGGAGGCACTGGTTAGAGGGATCACACTGGAGTGAGGGAGGCACTGGTTAGAGGGATCACACTGGAGTGAGGGAGGCACTGGTTAGAGGGATTACACTGGAGTGAGTCAGGCACTGGTTAGAGGGATCACACTGGAGTGAGGGAGGCACTGGTTAGAGGGATTACACTGGAGTGAGTCAGGCACTGGTTAGAGGGATCACACTGGAGTCAGGGAGGCACTGGTTAGAGGGATCACACTGGAGTGAGGGAGGCACTGGTTAGAGGGATTGCACTGGAGTGATGGAGGCACTGGTTAGAGGGGTCACACTGGAGTGACGGAGGCACTGGTTAGAGGGATCACACTGGAGTGAAGCAGGCACTGGTTAGAGGGATCACACTGGAGTGAGGGAGGCACTGGTTAGAGGGATCGCACTGGAGTGAAGGAGGCAGTGGTTAGAGGGATCACACTGGAGTGAGGGAGGCACTGGTTAGAGGGATTACACTGGAGTGAGTCAGGCACTGGTTAGATGGATCACACTGGAGTGAGGGAGGCACTAGTTAGAGGGATTACACTGGAGTGAGTCAGGCACTGGTTAGAGGGATCACACTGGAGTGAGGGAGGCACTGGTTAGAGGGATCACACTGGAGTGAGGGAGGCACTGGTTAGAGGGATCACACTGGAGTGAGGGAGGCACTGGTTAGAGGGATCACACTGGAGTGAGGGAGGCACTGGTTAGAGGGATCACACTGGAGTGAGGGAGGCACTGGTTAGAGGGATCACACTGGAGTGAGGGAGGCACTGGTTAGAGGGATTACACTGGAGTGAGTCAGGCACTGGTTAGAGGGATCACACTGGAGTGAGGGAGGCACTGGTTAGAGGGATTACACTGGAGTGAATCAGGCACTGGTTAGAGGGATCACACTGGAGTGAGTGAGGCACTGGTTAGAGGGATCACACTGGAGTGAGGGAGGCACTGGTTAGAGGGATCACACTGGAGTGAGGGAGGCACTGGTTAGAGGGATCACACTGGAGTGAGGGAGGCACTGGTTAGAGGGATCACACTGGAGTGAGGGAGGCACTGGTTAGAGGGATTACACTGGAGTGAGTCAGGCACTGGTTAGAGGGATCACACTGGAGTGAGGGAGGCACTGGTTAGAGGGATCACACTGGAGTGAGGGAGGCACTGGTTAGAGGGATCACACTGGAGTGAGGGAGGCACTGGTTAGAGGGATCACACTGGAGTGAGGGAGGCACTGGTTAGAGGGATTGCACTGGAGTGAGGGAGGCACTGGTTAGAGGGGTCACACTGGAGTGAGGGAGGCACTGGTTAGAGGGATCACACTGGAGTGAAGCAGGCACTGGTTAAAGGGATCGCACTGGAGTGAGGGAGGCACTGGTTAGAGGGATCACACTGCAGTGAAGCAGGCACTGGTTAGAGGGATCACACTGGAGTGAGTTAGGCACTGGTTAGAGGGTTACACTGGAGTGAGGGAGGCACTGGTTATAGGGACCGCACTGGAGTGAGGGAGGCACTGGTTAGAGGGATCACACTGGAGTGAGGGAGGCACTGGTTAGAGGGATCACACTGGAGTGAGTCAGGCACTGGTTAGAGGTGCCACACTAGAGTGAGGGAGGCACTGTTTAGAGGGGTCACACTGGAGTGAGGGAGGGCACTGGTTAGGGGGATCACACTGGAGTGAGTCAGGCACTGGTTGGAGGGGCCACACTAGAGTGAGGGAGGCACTGTTTAGAGGGGTCACACTGGAGTGAGGGAGGGCACTGGTTAGAGGGGCCACACTAGAGTGAGGGAGGCACTGGTTAGAGGGATCACACTGGAGTGAGGGAGGCACTGGTTAGAGGGATCAAACTGGAGTGAGGGAGGCACTGGTTAGAGGGATCACACTGGAGTGAGGGAGGCACTGGTTAGAGGGATTACACTGGAGTGAGTCAGGCACTGGTTAGAGGGATCACACTGGAGTGAGGGAGGCACTGGTTAGAGGGATTACACTGGAGTGAGTCAGGCACTGGTTAGAGGGATCACACTGGAGTCAGGGAGGCACTGGTTAGAGGGATCACACTGGAGTGAGTCAGGCACTGGTTAGAGGTGCCACACTAGAGTGAGGGAGGCACTGTTTAGAGGGGTCACACTGGAGTGAGGGAGGGCACTGGTTAGGGGGATCACACTGGAGTGAGTCAGGCACTGGTTGGAGGGGCCACACTAGAGTGAGGGAGGCACTGTTTAGAGGGGTCACACTGGAGTGAGGGAGGGCACTGGTTAGAGGGGCCACACTAGAGTGAGGCAGGCACTGGTTAGAGGGATCACACTGGAGTGAGGGAGGCACTGGTTAGAGGGGCCACACTAGAGTGAGGCAGGTACTGGTTAGAGGGATCACACTGGAGTGAGGGAGGGCACTGGTTAGAGGGGCCACACTAGAGTGAGGCAGGCACTGCTTAGAGGGGTCACACTGGAGTGAGGGAGGGCACTGGTTAGAGGGGCCACACTAGAGTGAGGCAGGCACTGATTAGAGGGATCACACTGGAGTGAGGGAGGCACTGGTTAGAGGGATCACACTGGAGTGAGTCAGGCACTGGTTGGAGGGGCCACACTAGAGTGAGGGAGGCACTGTTTAGAGGGGTCACACTGGAGTGAGGGAGGGCACTGGTTAGAGGGGCCACACTAGAGTGAGGGAGGCACTGGTTAGAGGGATCACACTGGAGTGAGGGAGGCACTGGTTAGAGGGATCACACTGGAGTGAGGGAGGCACTGGTTAGAGGGATCACACTGGAGTGAGGGAGGCACTGGTTAGAGGGATTACACTGGAGTGAGTCAGGCACTGGTTAGAGGGATCACACTGGAGTGAGGGAGGCACTGGTTAGAGGGATTACACTGGAGTGAGTCAGGCACTGGTTAGAGGGATCACACTGGAGTCAGGGAGGCACTGGTTAGAGGGATCACACTGGAGTGAGGGAGGCACTGGTTAGAGGGATTGCACTGGAGTGATGGAGGCACTGGTTAGAGGGGTCACACTGGAGTGACGGAGGCACTGGTTAGAGGGATCACACTGGAGTGAAGCAGGCACTGGTTAAAGGGATCACACTGGAGTGAGGGAGGCACTGGTTAGAGGGTCACACTGGAGTGAGGCAGGCACTGGTTTGATGGATCACACTGGAGTGAAGGAGGCACTTGTTAGAGGGAACACACTGGAGTGAGGGAGGCACTGGTTAAAGGGATCACACTGGAGTGAAGGATGCACTGGTTAGAGGGGCCACACTGGAGTGAGGGAGGCACTTGTTAAAGGGATCACACTGGAGTGAAGGATGCACTGGTTAGAGGGGCCACACTGGAGTGAGGGAGGCACTGGTTAGAGGGATCGCACTGGAGTGAAGGAGGCAGTGGTTAGAGGGATCACACTGGAGTGAGGGAGGCACTGGTTAGAGGGATTACACTGGAGTGAGTCAGGCACTGGTTAGATGGATCACACTGGAGTGAGGGAGGCACTGGTTAGAGGGATTACACTGGAGTGAGTCAGGCACTGGTTAGAGGGATCACACTGGAGTGAGGGAGGCACTGGTTAGAGGGATCACACTGGAGTGAGGGAGGCACTGGTTAGAGGGATCACACTGGAGTGAGGGAGGCACTGGTTAGAGGGATCACACTGGAGTGAGGGAGGCACTGGTTAGAGGGATCACACTGGAGTGAGGGAGGCACTGGTTAGAGGGATTACACTGGAGTGAGTCAGGCACTGGTTAGAGGGTTACACTGGAGTGAGGGAGGCACTGGTTAGAGGGATCACACTGGAGTGAGGGAGGCACTGGTTAGAGGGATCACACTGGAGTGAGGGAGGCACTGGTTAGAGGGATCACACTGGAGTGAGGGAGGCACTGGTTAGAGGGATTACACTGGAGTGAGTCAGGCACTGGTTAGAGGGATCACACTGGAGTGAGGGAGGCACTGGTTAGAGGGATTACACTGGAGTGAATCAGGCACTGGTTAGAGGGATCACACTGGAGTGAGTGAGGCACTGGTTAGAGGGATCACACTGGAGTGAGGGAGGCACTGGTTAGAGGGATCACACTGGAGTGAGGGAGGCACTGGTTAGAGGGATCACACTGGAGTGAGGGAGGCACTGGTTAGAGGGATCACACTGGAGTGAGGGAGGCACTGGTTAGAGGGATTACACTGGAGTGAGTCAGGCACTGGTTAGAGGGATCACACTGGAGTGAGGGAGGCACTGGTTAGAGGGATCACACTGGAGTGAGGGAGGCACTGGTTAGAGGGATCACACTGGAGTGAGGGAGGCACTGGTTAGAGGGATCACACTGGAGTGAGGGAGGTACTGGTTAGAGGGATTGCACTGGAGTGAGGGAGGCACTGGTTAGAGGGGTCACACTGGAGTGAGGGAGGCACTGGTTAGAGGGATCACACTGGAGTGAAGCAGGCACTGGTTAAAGGGATCGCACTGGAGTGAGGGAGGCACTGGTTAGAGGGATCACACTGCAGTGAAGCAGGCACTGGTTAGAGGGATCACACTGGAGTGAGTTAGGCACTGGTTAGAGGGTTACACTGGAGTGAGGGAGGCACTGGTTATAGGGACCGCACTGGAGTGAGGGAGGCACTGGTTAGAGGGATCACACTGGAGTGAGGGAGGCACTGGTTAGAGGGATCACACTGGAGTGAGTCAGGCACTGGTTAGAGGTGCCACACTAGAGTGAGGGAGGCACTGTTTAGAGGGGTCACACTGGAGTGAGGGAGGGCACTGGTTAGGGGGATCACACTGGAGTGAGTCAGGCACTGGTTGGAGGGGCCACACTAGAGTGAGGGAGGCACTGTTTAGAGGGGTCACACTGGAGTGAGGGAGGGCACTGGTTAGAGGGGCCACACTAGAGTGAGGGAGGCACTGGTTAGAGGGATCACACTGGAGTGAGGGAGGCACTGGTTAGAGGGATCAAACTGGAGTGAGGGAGGCACTGGTTAGAGGGATCACACTGGAGTGAGGGAGGCACTGGTTAGAGGGATTACACTGGAGTGAGTCAGGCACTGGTTAGAGGGATCACACTGGAGTGAGGGAGGCACTGGTTAGAGGGATTACACTGGAGTGAGTCAGGCACTGGTTAGAGGGATCACACTGGAGTCAGGGAGGCACTGGTTAGAGGGATCACACTGGAGTGAGTCAGGCACTGGTTAGAGGTGCCACACTAGAGTGAGGGAGGCACTGTTTAGAGGGGTCACACTGGAGTGAGGGAGGGCACTGGTTAGGGGGATCACACTGGAGTGAGTCAGGCACTGGTTGGAGGGGCCACACTAGAGTGAGGGAGGCACTGTTTAGAGGGGTCACACTGGAGTGAGGGAGGGCACTGGTTAGAGGGGCCACACTAGAGTGAGGCAGGCACTGGTTAGAGGGATCACACTGGAGTGAGGGAGGCACTGGTTAGAGGGGCCACACTAGAGTGAGGCAGGTACTGGTTAGAGGGATCACACTGGAGTGAGGGAGGGCACTGGTTAGAGGGGCCACACTAGAGTGAGGCAGGCACTGCTTAGAGGGGTCACACTGGAGTGAGGGAGGGCACTGGTTAGAGGGGCCACACTAGAGTGAGGCAGGCACTGATTAGAGGGATCACACTGGAGTGAGGGAGGCACTGGTTAGAGGGATCACACTGGAGTGAGTCAGGCACTGGTTGGAGGGGCCACACTAGAGTGAGGGAGGCACTGTTTAGAGGGGTCACACTGGAGTGAGGGAGGGCACTGGTTAGAGGGGCCACACTAGAGTGAGGGAGGCACTGGTTAGAGGGATCACACTGGAGTGAGGGAGGCACTGGTTAGAGGGATCACACTGGAGTGAGGGAGGCACTGGTTAGAGGGATCACACTGGAGTGAGGGAGGCACTGGTTAGAGGGATTACACTGGAGTGAGTCAGGCACTGGTTAGAGGGATCACACTGGAGTGAGGGAGGCACTGGTTAGAGGGATTACACTGGAGTGAGTCAGGCACTGGTTAGAGGGATCACACTGGAGTCAGGGAGGCACTGGTTAGAGGGATCACACTGGAGTGAGGGAGGCACTGGTTAGAGGGATTGCACTGGAGTGATGGAGGCACTGGTTAGAGGGGTCACACTGGAGTGACGGAGGCACTGGTTAGAGGGATCACACTGGAGTGAAGCAGGCACTGGTTAGAGGGATCACACTGGAGTGAGGGAGGCACTGGTTAGAGGGTCACACTGGAGTGAGGCAGGCACTGGTTTGATGGATCACACTGGAGTGAAGGAGGCACTTGTTAGAGGGAACACACTGGAGTGAGGGAGGCACTGGTTAAAGGGATCACACTGGAGTGAAGGATGCACTGGTTAGAGGGGCCACACTGGAGTGAGGGAGGCACTTGTTAAAGGGATCACACTGGAGTGAAGGATGCACTGGTTAGAGGGGCCACACTGGAGTGAGGGAGGCACTGGTTAGAGGGATCGCACTGGAGTGAAGGAGGCAGTGGTTAGAGGGATCACACTGGAGTGAGGGAGGCACTGGTTAGAGGGATTACACTGGAGTGAGTCAGGCACTGGTTAGATGGATCACACTGGAGTGAGGGAGGCACTGGTTAGAGGGATTACACTGGAGTGAGTCAGGCACTGGTTAGAGGGATCACACTGGAGTGAGGGAGGCACTGGTTAGAGGGATCACACTGGAGTGAGGGAGGCACTGGTTAGAGGGATCACACTGGAGTGAGGGAGGCACTGGTTAGAGGGATCACACTGGAGTGAGGGAGGCACTGGTTAGAGGGATCACACTGGAGTGAGGGAGGCACTGGTTAGAGGGATTACACTGGAGTGAGTCAGGCACTGGTTAGAGGGTTACACTGGAGTGAGGGAGGCACTGGTTAGAGGGATCACACTGGAGTGAGGGAGGCACTGGTTAGAGGGATCACACTGGAGTGAGGGAGGCACTGGTTAGAGGGATCACACTGGAGTGAGGGAGGCACTGGTTAGAGGGATTACACTGGAGTGAGTCAGGCACTGGTTAGAGGGATCACACTGGAGTGAGGGAGGCACTGGTTAGAGGGATTACACTGGAGTGAATCAGGCACTGGTTAGAGGGATCACACTGGAGTGAGTGAGGCACTGGTTAGAGGGATCACATTGGAGTGAGGGAGGCACTGGTTAGAGGGATCACACTGGAGTGAGGGAGGCACTGGTTAGAGGGATCACACTGGAGTGAGGGAGGCACTGGTTAGAGGGATCACACTGGAGTGAGGGAGGCACTGGTTAGAGGGATTACACTGGAGTGAGTCAGGCACTGGTTAGAGGGATCACACTGGAGTGAGGGAGGCACTGGTTAGAGGGATCACACTGGAGTGAGGGAGGCACTGGTTAGAGGGATCACACTGGAGTGAGGGAGGCACTGGTTAGAGGGATCACACTGGAGTGAGGGAGGCACTGGTTAGAGGGATTGCACTGGAGTGAGGGAGGCACTGGTTAGAGGGGTCACACTGGAGTGAGGGAGGCACTGGTTAGAGGGATCACACTGGAGTAAAGCAGGCACTGGTTAAAGGGATCGCACTGGAGTGAGGGAGGCACTGGTTAGAGGGATCACACTGCAGTGAAGCAGGCACTGGTTAGAGGGATCACACTGGAGTGAGTTAGGCACTGGTTAGAGGGTTACACTGGAGTGAGGGAGGCACTGGTTATAGGGACCGCACTGGAGTGAGGGAGGCACTGGTTAGAGGGATCACACTGGAGTGAGGGAGGCACTGGTTAGAGGGATCACACTGGAGTGAGTCAGGCACTGGTTAGAGGTGCCACACTAGAGTGAGGGAGGCACTGTTTAGAGGGGTCACACTGGAGTGAGGGAGGGCACTGGTTAGGGGGATCACACTGGAGTGAGTCAGGCACTGGTTGGAGGGGCCACACTAGAGTGAGGGAGGCACTGTTTAGAGGGGTCACACTGGAGTGAGGGAGGGCACTGGTTAGAGGGGCCACACTAGAGTGAGGGAGGCACTGGTTAGAGGGATCACACTGGAGTGAGGGAGGCACTGGTTAGAGGGATCAAACTGGAGTGAGGGAGGCACTGGTTAGAGGGATCACACTGGAGTGAGGGAGGCACTGGTTAGAGGGATTACACTGGAGTGAGTCAGGCACTGGTTAGAGGGATCACACTGGAGTGAGGGAGGCACTGGTTAGAGGGATTACACTGGAGTGAGTCAGGCACTGGTTAGAGGGATCACACTGGAGTCAGGGAGGCACTGGTTAGAGGGATCACACTGGAGTGAGTCAGGCACTGGTTAGAGGTGCCACACTAGAGTGAGGGAGGCACTGTTTAGAGGGGTCACACTGGAGTGAGGGAGGGCACTGGTTAGGGGGATCACACTGGAGTGAGTCAGGCACTGGTTGGAGGGGCCACACTAGAGTGAGGGAGGCACTGTTTAGAGGGGTCACACTGGAGTGAGGGAGGGCACTGGTTAGAGGGGCCACACTAGAGTGAGGCAGGCACTGGTTAGAGGGATCACACTGGAGTGAGGGAGGCACTGGTTAGAGGGGCCACACTAGAGTGAGGCAGGTACTGGTTAGAGGGATCACACTGGAGTGAGGGAGGGCACTGGTTAGAGGGGCCACACTAGAGTGAGGCAGGCACTGCTTAGAGGGGTCACACTGGAGTGAGGGAGGGCACTGGTTAGAGGGGCCACACTTGAGTGAGGCAGGCACTGATTAGAGGGATCACACTGGAGTGAGGGAGGCACTGGTTAGAGGGATCACACTGGAGTGAGTCAGGCACTGGTTGGAGGGGCCACACTAGAGTGAGGGAGGCACTGTTTAGAGGGGTCACACTGGAGTGAGGGAGGGCACTGGTTAGAGGGGCCACACTAGAGTGAGGGAGGCACTGGTTAGAGGGATCACACTGGAGTGAGGGAGGCACTGGTTAGAGGGATCACACTGGAGTGAGGGAGGCACTGGTTAGAGGGATCACACTGGAGTGAGGGAGGCACTGGTTAGAGGGATTACACTGGAGTGAGTCAGGCACTGGTTAGAGGGATCACACTGGAGTGAGGGAGGCACTGGTTAGAGGGATTACACTGGAGTGAGTCAGGCACTGGTTAGAGGGATCACACTGGAGTCAGGGAGGCACTGGTTAGAGGGATCACACTGGAGTGAGGGAGGCACTGGTTAGAGGGATTGCACTGGAGTGATGGAGGCACTGGTTAGAGGGGTCACACTGGAGTGACGGAGGCACTGGTTAGAGGGATCACACTGGAGTGAAGCAGGCACTGGTTAGAGGGATCACACTGGAGTGAGGGAGGCACTGGTTAGAGGGTCACACTGGAGTGAGGCAGGCACTGGTTTGATGGATCACACTGAAGTGAAGGAGGCACTTGTTAGAGGGAACACACTGGAGTGAGGGAGGCACTGGTTAAAGGGATCACACTGGAGTGAAGGATGCACTGGTTAGAGGGGCCACACTGGAGTGAGGGAGGCACTTGTTAAAGGGATCACACTGGAGTGAAGGATGCACTGGTTAGAGGGGCCACACTGGAGTGAGGGAGGCACTGGTTAGAGGGATCGCACTGGAGTGAAGGAGGCAGTGGTTAGAGGGATCACACTGGAGTGAGGGAGGCACTGGTTAGAGGGATTACACTGGAGTGAGTCAGGCACTGGTTAGATGGATCACACTGGAGTGAGGGAGGCACTGGTTAGAGGGATTACACTGGAGTGAGTCAGGCACTGGTTAGAGGGATCACACTGGAGTGAGGGAGGCACTGGTTAGAGGGATCACACTGGAGTGAGGGAGGCACTGGTTAGAGGGATCACACTGGAGTGAGGGAGGCACTGGTTAGAGGGATCACACTGGAGTGAGGGAGGCACTGGTTAGAGGGATCACACTGGAGTGAGGGAGGCACTGGTTAGAGGGATTACACTGGAGTGAGTCAGGCACTGGTTAGAGGGTTACACTGGAGTGAGGGAGGCACTGGTTAGAGGGATCACACTGGAGTGAGGGAGGCACTGGTTAGAGGGATCACACTGGAGTGAGGGAGGCACTGGTTAGAGGGATCACACTGGAGTGAGGGAGGCACTGGTTAGAGGGATTACACTGGAGTGAGTCAGGCACTGGTTAGAGGGATCACACTGGAGTGAGGGAGGCACTGGTTAGAGGGATTACACTGGAGTGAATCAGGCACTGGTTAGAGGGATCACACTGGAGTGAGTGAGGCACTGGTTAGAGGGATCACACTGGAGTGAGGGAGGCACTGGTTAGAGGGATCACACTGGAGTGAGGGAGGCACTGGTTAGAGGGATCACACTGGAGTGAGGGAGGCACTGGTTAGAGGGATCACACTGGAGTGAGGGAGGCACTGGTTAGAGGGATTACACTGGAGTGAGTCAGGCACTGGTTAGAGGGATCACACTGGAGTGAGGGAGGCACTGGTTAGAGGGATCACACTGGAGTGAGGGAGGCACTGGTTAGAGGGATCACACTGGAGTGAGGGAGGCACTGGTTAGAGGGATCACACTGGAGTGAGGGAGGCACTGGTTAGAGGGATTGCACTGGAGTGAGGGAGGCACTGGTTAGAGGGGTCACACTGGAGTGAGGGAGGCACTGGTTAGAGGGATCACACTGGAGTGAAGCAGGCACTGGTTAAAGGGATCGCACTGGAGTGAGGGAGGCACTGGTTAGAGGGATCACACTGCAGTGAAGCAGGCACTGGTTAGAGGGATCACACTGGAGTGAGTTAGGCACTGGTTAGAGGGTTACACTGGAGTGAGGGAGGCACTGGTTATAGGGACCGCACTGGAGTGAGGGAGGCACTGGTTAGAGGGATCACACTGGAGTGAGGGAGGCACTGGTTAGAGGGATCACACTGGAGTGAGTCAGGCACTGGTTAGAGGTGCCACACTAGAGTGAGGGAGGCACTGTTTAGAGGGGTCACACTGGAGTGAGGGAGGGCACTGGTTAGGGGGATCACACTGGAGTGAGTCAGGCACTGGTTGGAGGGGCCACACTAGAGTGAGGGAGGCACTGTTTAGAGGGGTCACACTGGAGTGAGGGAGGGCACTGGTTAGAGGGGCCACACTAGAGTGAGGGAGGCACTGGTTAGAGGGATCACACTGGAGTGAGGGAGGCACTGGTTAGAGGGATCAAACTGGAGTGAGGGAGGCACTGGTTAGAGGGATCACACTGGAGTGAGGGAGGCACTGGTTAGAGGGATTACACTGGAGTGAGTCAGGCACTGGTTAGAGGGATCACACTGGAGTGAGGGAGGCACTGGTTAGAGGGATTACACTGGAGTGAGTCAGGCACTGGTTAGAGGGATCACACTGGAGTCAGGGAGGCACTGGTTAGAGGGATCACACTGGAGTGAGTCAGGCACTGGTTAGAGGTGCCACACTAGAGTGAGGGAGGCACTGTTTAGAGGGGTCACACTGGAGTGAGGGAGGGCACTGGTTAGGGGGATCACACTGGAGTGAGTCAGGCACTGGTTGGAGGGGCCACACTAGAGTGAGGGAGGCACTGTTTAGAGGGGTCACACTGGAGTGAGGGAGGGCACTGGTTAGAGGGGCCACACTAGAGTGAGGCAGGCACTGGTTAGAGGGATCACACTGGAGTGAGGGAGGCACTGGTTAGAGGGGCCACACTAGAGTGAGGCAGGTACTGGTTAGAGGGATCACACTGGAGTGAGGGAGGGCACTGGTTAGAGGGGCCACACTAGAGTGAGGCAGGCACTGCTTAGAGGGGTCACACTGGAGTGAGGGAGGGCACTGGTTAGAGGGGCCACACTAGAGTGAGGCAGGCACTGATTAGAGGGATCACACTGGAGTGAGGGAGGCACTGGTTAGAGGGATCACACTGGAGTGAGTCAGGCACTGGTTGGAGGGGCCACACTAGAGTGAGGGAGGCACTGTTTAGAGGGGTCACACTGGAGTGAGGGAGGGCACTGGTTAGAGGGGCCACACTAGAGTGAGGGAGGCACTGGTTAGAGGGATCACACTGGAGTGAGGGAGGCACTGGTTAGAGGGATCACACTGGAGTGAGGGAGGCACTGGTTAGAGGGATCACACTGGAGTGAGGGAGGCACTGGTTAGAGGGATTACACTGGAGTGAGTCAGGCACTGGTTAGAGGGATCACACTGGAGTGAGGGAGGCACTGGTTAGAGGGATTACACTGGAGTGAGTCAGGCACTGGTTAGAGGGATCACACTGGAGTCAGGGAGGCACTGGTTAGAGGGATCACACTGGAGTGAGGGAGGCACTGGTTAGAGGGATTGCACTGGAGTGATGGAGGCACTGGTTAGAGGGGTCACACTGGAGTGACGGAGGCACTGGTTAGAGGGATCACACTGGAGTGAAGCAGGCACTGGTTAGAGGGATCACACTGGAGTGAGGGAGGCACTGGTTAGAGGGTCACACTGGAGTGAGGCAGGCACTGGTTTGATGGATCACACTGGAGTGAAGGAGGCACTTGTTAGAGGGAACACACTGGAGTGAGGGAGGCACTGGTTAAAGGGATCACACTGGAGTGAAGGATGCACTGGTTAGAGGGGCCACACTGGAGTGAGGGAGGCACTTGTTAAAGGGATCACACAGGAGTGAAGGATGCACTGGTTAGAGGGGCCACACTGGAGTGAGGGAGGCACTGGTTAGAGGGATCGCACTGGAGTGAAGGAGGCAGTGGTTAGAGGGATCACACTGGAGTGAGGGAGGCACTGGTTAGAGGGATTACACTGGAGTGAGTCAGGCACTGGTTAGATGGATCACACTGGAGTGAGGGAGGCACTGGTTAGAGGGATTACACTGGAGTGAGTCAGGCACTGGTTAGAGGGATCACACTGGAGTGAGGGAGGCACTGGTTAGAGGGATCACACTGGAGTGAGGGAGGCACTGGTTAGAGGGATCACACTGGAGTGAGGGAGGCACTGGTTAGAGGGATCACACTGGAGTGAGGGAGGCACTGGTTAGAGGGATCACACTGGAGTGAGGGAGGCACTGGTTAGAGGGATTACACTGGAGTGAGTCAGGCACTGGTTAGAGGGTTACACTGGAGTGAGGGAGGCACTGGTTAGAGGGATCACACTGGAGTGAGGGAGGCACTGGTTAGAGGGATCACACTGGAGTGAGGGAGGCACTGGTTAGAGGGATCACACTGGAGTGAGGGAGGCACTGGTTAGAGGGATTACACTGGAGTGAGTCAGGCACTGGTTAGAGGGATCACACTGGAGTGAGGGAGGCACTGGTTAGAGGGATTACACTGGAGTGAATCAGGCACTGGTTAGAGGGATCACACTGGAGTGAGTGAGGCACTGGTTAGAGGGATCACATTGGAGTGAGGGAGGCACTGGTTAGAGGGATCACACTGGAGTGAGGGAGGCACTGGTTAGAGGGATCACACTGGAGTGAGGGAGGCACTGGTTAGAGGGATCACACTGGAGTGAGGGAGGCACTGGTTAGAGGGATTACACTGGAGTGAGTCAGGCACTGGTTAGAGGGATCACACTGGAGTGAGGGAGGCACTGGTTAGAGGGATCACACTGGAGTGAGGGAGGCACTGGTTAGAGGGATCACACTGGAGTGAGGGAGGCACTGGTTAGAGGGATCACACTGGAGTGAGGGAGGCACTGGTTAGAGGGATTGCACTGGAGTGAGGGAGGCACTGGTTAGAGGGGTCACACTGGAGTGAGGGAGGCACTGGTTAGAGGGATCACACTGGAGTAAAGCAGGCACTGGTTAAAGGGATCGCACTGGAGTGAGGGAGGCACTGGTTAGAGGGATCACACTGCAGTGAAGCAGGCACTGGTTAGAGGGATCACACTGGAGTGAGTTAGGCACTGGTTAGAGGGTTACACTGGAGTGAGGGAGGCACTGGTTATAGGGACCGCACTGGAGTGAGGGAGGCACTGGTTAGAGGGATCACACTGGAGTGAGGGAGGCACTGGTTAGAGGGATCACACTGGAGTGAGTCAGGCACTGGTTAGAGGTGCCACACTAGAGTGAGGGAGGCACTGTTTAGAGGGGTCACACTGGAGTGAGGGAGGGCACTGGTTAGGGGGATCACACTGGAGTGAGTCAGGCACTGGTTGGAGGGGCCACACTAGAGTGAGGGAGGCACTGTTTAGAGGGGTCACACTGGAGTGAGGGAGGGCACTGGTTAGAGGGGCCACACTAGAGTGAGGGAGGCACTGGTTAGAGGGATCACACTGGAGTGAGGGAGGCACTGGTTAGAGGGATCAAACTGGAGTGAGGGAGGCACTGGTTAGAGGGATCACACTGGAGTGAGGGAGGCACTGGTTAGAGGGATTACACTGGAGTGAGTCAGGCACTGGTTAGAGGGATCACACTGGAGTGAGGGAGGCACTGGTTAGAGGGATTACACTGGAGTGAGTCAGGCACTGGTTAGAGGGATCACACTGGAGTCAGGGAGGCACTGGTTAGAGGGATCACACTGGAGTGAGTCAGGCACTGGTTAGAGGTGCCACACTAGAGTGAGGGAGGCACTGTTTAGAGGGGTCACACTGGAGTGAGGGAGGGCACTGGTTAGGGGGATCACACTGGAGTGAGTCAGGCACTGGTTGGAGGGGCCACACTAGAGTGAGGGAGGCACTGTTTAGAGGGGTCACACTGGAGTGAGGGAGGGCACTGGTTAGAGGGGCCACACTAGAGTGAGGGAGGCACTGGTTAGAGGGATCACACTGGAGTGAGGGAGGCACTGGTTAGAGGGATCAAACTGGAGTGAGGGAGGCACTGGTTAGAGGGATCACACTGGAGTGAGGGAGGCACTGGTTAGAGGGATTACACTGGAGTGAGTCAGGCACTGGTTAGAGGGATCACACTGGAGTGAGGGAGGCACTGGTTAGAGGGATTACACTGGAGTGAGTCAGGCACTGGTTAGAGGGATCACACTGGAGTCAGGGAGGCACTGGTTAGAGGGATCACACTGGAGTGAGTCAGGCACTGGTTAGAGGTGCCACACTAGAGTGAGGGAGGCACTGTTTAGAGGGGTCACACTGGAGTGAGGGAGGGCACTGGTTAGGGGGATCACACTGGAGTGAGTCAGGCACTGGTTGGAGGGGCCACACTAGAGTGAGGGAGGCACTGTTTAGAGGGGTCACACTGGAGTGAGGGAGGGCACTGGTTAGAGGGGCCACACTAGAGTGAGGCAGGCACTGGTTAGAGGGATCACACTGGAGTGAGGGAGGCACTGGTTAGAGGGGCCACACTAGAGTGAGGCAGGTACTGGTTAGAGGGATCACACTGGAGTGAGGGAGGGCACTGGTTAGAGGGGCCACACTAGAGTGAGGCAGGCACTGCTTAGAGGGGTCACACTGGAGTGAGGGAGGGCACTGGTTAGAGGGGCCACACTAGAGTGAGGCAGGCACTGATTAGAGGGATCACACTGGAGTGAGGGAGGCACTGGTTAGAGGGATCACACTGGAGTGAGTCAGGCACTGGTTGGAGGGGCCACACTAGAGTGAGGGAGGCACTGTTTAGAGGGGTCACACTGGAGTGAGGGAGGGCACTGGTTAGAGGGGCCACACTAGAGTGAGGGAGGCACTGGTTAGAGGGATCACACTGGAGTGAGGGAGGCACTGGTTAGAGGGATCACACTGGAGTGAGGGAGGCACTGGTTAGAGGGATCACACTGGAGTGAGGGAGGCACTGGTTAGAGGGATTACACTGGAGTGAGTCAGGCACTGGTTAGAGGGATCACACTGGAGTGAGGGAGGCACTGGTTAGAGGGATTACACTGGAGTGAGTCAGGCACTGGTTAGAGGGATCACACTGGAGTCAGGGAGGCACTGGTTAGAGGGATCACACTGGAGTGAGGGAGGCACTGGTTAGAGGGATTGCACTGGAGTGATGGAGGCACTGGTTAGAGGGGTCACACTGGAGTGACGGAGGCACTGGTTAGAGGGATCACACTGGAGTGAAGCAGGCACTGGTTAGAGGGATCACACTGGAGTGAGGGAGGCACTGGTTAGAGGGTCACACTGGAGTGAGGCAGGCACTGGTTTGATGGATCACACTGGAGTGAAGGAGGCACTTGTTAGAGGGAACACACTGGAGTGAGGGAGGCACTGGTTAAAGGGATCACACTGGAGTGAAGGATGCACTGGTTAGAGGGGCCACACTGGAGTGAGGGAGGCACTTGTTAAAGGGATCACACTGGAGTGAAGGATGCACTGGTTAGAGGGGCCACACTGGAGTGAGGGAGGCACTGGTTAGAGGGATCGCACTGGAGTGAAGGAGGCAGTGGTTAGAGGGATCACACTGGAGTGAGGGAGGCACTGGTTAGAGGGATTACACTGGAGTGAGTCAGGCACTGGTTAGATGGATCACACTGGAGTGAGGGAGGCACTGGTTAGAGGGATTACACTGGAGTGAGTCAGGCACTGGTTAGAGGGATCACACTGGAGTGAGGGAGGCACTGGTTAGAGGGATCACACTGGAGTGAGGGAGGCACTGGTTAGAGGGATCACACTGGAGTGAGGGAGGCACTGGTTAGAGGGATCACACTGGAGTGAGGGAGGCACTGGTTAGAGGGATCACACTGGAGTGAGGGAGGCACTGGTTAGAGGGATTACACTGGAGTGAGTCAGGCACTGGTTAGAGGGTTACACTGGAGTGAGGGAGGCACTGGTTAGAGGGATCACACTGGAGTGAGGGAGGCACTGGTTAGAGGGATCACACTGGAGTGAGGGAGGCACTGGTTAGAGGGATCACACTGGAGTGAGGGAGGCACTGGTTAGAGGGATTACACTGGAGTGAGTCAGGCACTGGTTAGAGGGATCACACTGGAGTGAGGGAGGCACTGGTTAGAGGGATTACACTGGAGTGAATCAGGCACTGGTTAGAGGGATCACACTGGAGTGAGTGAGGCACTGGTTAGAGGGATCACATTGGAGTGAGGGAGGCACTGGTTAGAGGGATCACACTGGAGTGAGGGAGGCACTGGTTAGAGGGATCACACTGGAGTGAGGGAGGCACTGGTTAGAGGGATCACACTGGAGTGAGGGAGGCACTGGTTAGAGGGATTACACTGGAGTGAGTCAGGCACTGGTTAGAGGGATCACACTGGAGTGAGGGAGGCACTGGTTAGAGGGATCACACTGGAGTGAGGGAGGCACTGGTTAGAGGGATCACACTGGAGTGAGGGAGGCACTGGTTAGAGGGATCACACTGGAGTGAGGGAGGTACTGGTTAGAGGGATTGCACTGGAGTGAGGGAGGCACTGGTTAGAGGGGTCACACTGGAGTGAGGGAGGCACTGGTTAGAGGGATCACACTGGAGTGAAGCAGGCACTGGTTAAAGGGATCGCACTGGAGTGAGGGAGGCACTGGTTAGAGGGATCACACTGCAGTGAAGCAGGCACTGGTTAGAGGGATCACACTGGAGTGAGTTAGGCACTGGTTAGAGGGTTACACTGGAGTGAGGGAGGCACTGGTTATAGGGACCGCACTGGAGTGAGGGAGGCACTGGTTAGAGGGATCACACTGGAGTGAGGGAGGCACTGGTTAGAGGGATCACACTGGAGTGAGTCAGGCACTGGTTAGAGGTGCCACACTAGAGTGAGGGAGGCACTGTTTAGAGGGGTCACACTGGAGTGAGGGAGGGCACTGGTTAGGGGGATCACACTGGAGTGAGTCAGGCACTGGTTGGAGGGGCCACACTAGAGTGAGGGAGGCACTGTTTAGAGGGGTCACACTGGAGTGAGGGAGGGCACTGGTTAGAGGGGCCACACTAGAGTGAGGGAGGCACTGGTTAGAGGGATCACACTGGAGTGAGGGAGGCACTGGTTAGAGGGATCAAACTGGAGTGAGGGAGGCACTGGTTAGAGGGATCACACTGGAGTGAGGGAGGCACTGGTTAGAGGGATTACACTGGAGTGAGTCAGGCACTGGTTAGAGGGATCACACTGGAGTGAGGGAGGCACTGGTTAGAGGGATTACACTGGAGTGAGTCAGGCACTGGTTAGAGGGATCACACTGGAGTCAGGGAGGCACTGGTTAGAGGGATCACACTGGAGTGAGTCAGGCACTGGTTAGAGGTGCCACACTAGAGTGAGGGAGGCACTGTTTAGAGGGGTCACACTGGAGTGAGGGAGGGCACTGGTTAGGGGGATCACACTGGAGTGAGTCAGGCACTGGTTGGAGGGGCCACACTAGAGTGAGGGAGGCACTGTTTAGAGGGGTCACACTGGAGTGAGGGAGGGCACTGGTTAGAGGGGCCACACTAGAGTGAGGCAGGCACTGGTTAGAGGGATCACACTGGAGTGAGGGAGGCACTGGTTAGAGGGGCCACACTAGAGTGAGGCAGGTACTGGTTAGAGGGATCACACTGGAGTGAGGGAGGGCACTGGTTAGAGGGGCCACACTAGAGTGAGGCAGGCACTGCTTAGAGGGGTCACACTGGAGTGAGGGAGGGCACTGGTTAGAGGGGCCACACTAGAGTGAGGCAGGCACTGATTAGAGGGATCACACTGGAGTGAGGGAGGCACTGGTTAGAGGGATCACACTGGAGTGAGTCAGGCACTGGTTGGAGGGGCCACACTAGAGTGAGGGAGGCACTGTTTAGAGGGGTCACACTGGAGTGAGGGAGGGCACTGGTTAGAGGGGCCACACTAGAGTGAGGGAGGCACTGGTTAGAGGGATCACACTGGAGTGAGGGAGGCACTGGTTAGAGGGATCACACTGGAGTGAGGGAGGCACTGGTTAGAGGGATCACACTGGAGTGAGGGAGGCACTGGTTAGAGGGATTACACTGGAGTGAGTCAGGCACTGGTTAGAGGGATCACACTGGAGTGAGGGAGGCACTGGTTAGAGGGATTACACTGGAGTGAGTCAGGCACTGGTTAGAGGGATCACACTGGAGTCAGGGAGGCACTGGTTAGAGGGATCACACTGGAGTGAGGGAGGCACTGGTTAGAGGGATTGCACTGGAGTGATGGAGGCACTGGTTAGAGGGGTCACACTGGAGTGACGGAGGCACTGGTTAGAGGGATCACACTGGAGTGAAGCAGGCACTGGTTAGAGGGATCACACTGGAGTGAGGGAGGCACTGGTTAGAGGGTCACACTGGAGTGAGGCAGGCACTGGTTTGATGGATCACACTGGAGTGAAGGAGGCACTTGTTAGAGGGAACACACTGGAGTGAGGGAGGCACTGGTTAAAGGGATCACACTGGAGTGAAGGATGCACTGGTTAGAGGGGCCACACTGGAGTGAGGGAGGCACTTGTTAAAGGGATCACACTGGAGTGAAGGATGCACTGGTTAGAGGGGCCACACTGGAGTGAGGGAGGCACTGGTTAGAGGGATCGCACTGGAGTGAAGGAGGCAGTGGTTAGAGGGATCACACTGGAGTGAGGGAGGCACTGGTTAGAGGGATTACACTGGAGTGAGTCAGGCACTGGTTAGATGGATCACACTGGAGTGAGGGAGGCACTGGTTAGAGGGATTACACTGGAGTGAGTCAGGCACTGGTTAGAGGGATCACACTGGAGTGAGGGAGGCACTGGTTAGAGGGATCACACTGGAGTGAGGGAGGCACTGGTTAGAGGGATCACACTGGAGTGAGGGAGGCACTGGTTAGAGGGATCACACTGGAGTGAGGGAGGCACTGGTTAGAGGGATCACACTGGAGTGCGGGAGGCACTGGTTAGAGGGATTACACTGGAGTGAGTCAGGCACTGGTTAGAGGGTTACACTGGAGTGAGGGAGGCACTGGTTAGAGGGATCACACTGGAGTGAGGGAGGCACTGGTTAGAGGGATCACACTGGAGTGAGGGAGGCACTGGTTAGAGGGATCACACTGGAGTGAGGGAGGCACTGGTTAGAGGGATTACACTGGAGTGAGTCAGGCACTGGTTAGAGGGATCACACTGGAGTGAGGGAGGCACTGGTTAGAGGGATTACACTGGAGTGAATCAGGCACTGGTTAGAGGGATCACACTGGAGTGAGTGAGGCACTGGTTAGAGGGATCACATTGGAGTGAGGGAGGCACTGGTTAGAGGGATCACACTGGAGTGAGGGAGGCACTGGTTAGAGGGATCACACTGGAGTGAGGGAGGCACTGGTTAGAGGGATCACACTGGAGTGAGGGAGGCACTGGTTAGAGGGATTACACTGGAGTGAGTCAGGCACTGGTTAGAGGGATCACACTGGAGTGAGGGAGGCACTGGTTAGAGGGATCACACTGGAGTGAGGGAGGCACTGGTTAGAGGGATCACACTGGAGTGAGGGAGGCACTGGTTAGAGGGATCACACTGGAGTGAGGGAGGCACTGGTTAGAGGGATTGCACTGGAGTGAGGGAGGCACTGGTTAGAGGGGTCACACTGGAGTGAGGGAGGCACTGGTTAGAGGGATCACACTGGAGTAAAGCAGGCACTGGTTAAAGGGATCGCACTGGAGTGAGGGAGGCACTGGTTAGAGGGATCACACTGCAGTGAAGCAGGCACTGGTTAGAGGGATCACACTGGAGTGAGTTAGGCACTGGTTAGAGGGTTACACTGGAGTGAGGGAGGCACTGGTTATAGGGACCGCACTGGAGTGAGGGAGGCACTGGTTAGAGGGATCACACTGGAGTGAGGGAGGCACTGGTTAGAGGGATCACACTGGAGTGAGTCAGGCACTGGTTAGAGGTGCCACACTAGAGTGAGGGAGGCACTGTTTAGAGGGGTCACACTGGAGTGAGGGAGGGCACTGGTTAGGGGGATCACACTGGAGTGAGTCAGGCACTGGTTGGAGGGGCCACACTAGAGTGAGGGAGGCACTGTTTAGAGGGGTCACACTGGAGTGAGGGAGGGCACTGGTTAGAGGGGCCACACTAGAGTGAGGGAGGCACTGGTTAGAGGGATCACACTGGAGTGAGGGAGGCACTGGTTAGAGGGATCAAACTGGAGTGAGGGAGGCACTGGTTAGAGGGATCACACTGGAGTGAGGGAGGCACTGGTTAGAGGGATTACACTGGAGTGAGTCAGGCACTGGTTAGAGGGATCACACTGGAGTGAGGGAGGCACTGGTTAGAGGGATTACACTGGAGTGAGTCAGGCACTGGTTAGAGGGATCACACTGGAGTCAGGGAGGCACTGGTTAGAGGGATCACACTGGAGTGAGTCAGGCACTGGTTAGAGGTGCCACACTAGAGTGAGGGAGGCACTGTTTAGAGGGGTCACACTGGAGTGAGGGAGGGCACTGGTTAGGGGGATCACACTGGAGTGAGTCAGGCACTGGTTGGAGGGGCCACACTAGAGTGAGGGAGGCACTGTTTAGAGGGGTCACACTGGAGTGAGGGAGGGCACTGGTTAGAGGGGCCACACTAGAGTGAGGCAGGCACTGGTTAGAGGGATCACACTGGAGTGAGGGAGGCACTGGTTAGAGGGGCCACACTAGAGTGAGGCAGGTACTGGTTAGAGGGATCACACTGGAGTGAGGGAGGGCACTGGTTAGAGGGGCCACACTAGAGTGAGGCAGGCACTGCTTAGAGGGGTCACACTGGAGTGAGGGAGGGCACTGGTTAGAGGGGCCACACTTGAGTGAGGCAGGCACTGATTAGAGGGATCACACTGGAGTGAGGGAGGCACTGGTTAGAGGGATCACACTGGAGTGAGTCAGGCACTGGTTGGAGGGGCCACACTAGAGTGAGGGAGGCACTGTTTAGAGGGGTCACACTGGAGTGAGGGAGGGCACTGGTTAGAGGGGCCACACTAGAGTGAGGGAGGCACTGGTTAGAGGGATCACACTGGAGTGAGGGAGGCACTGGTTAGAGGGATCACACTGGAGTGAGGGAGGCACTGGTTAGAGGGATCACACTGGAGTGAGGGAGGCACTGGTTAGAGGGATTACACTGGAGTGAGTCAGGCACTGGTTAGAGGGATCACACTGGAGTGAGGGAGGCACTGGTTAGAGGGATTACACTGGAGTGAGTCAGGCACTGGTTAGAGGGATCACACTGGAGTCAGGGAGGCACTGGTTAGAGGGATCACACTGGAGTGAGGGAGGCACTGGTTAGAGGGATTGCACTGGAGTGATGGAGGCACTGGTTAGAGGGGTCACACTGGAGTGACGGAGGCACTGGTTAGAGGGATCACACTGGAGTGAAGCAGGCACTGGTTAGAGGGATCACACTGGAGTGAGGGAGGCACTGGTTAGAGGGTCACACTGGAGTGAGGCAGGCACTGGTTTGATGGATCACACTGGAGTGAAGGAGGCACTTGTTAGAGGGAACACACTGGAGTGAGGGAGGCACTGGTTAAAGGGATCACACTGGAGTGAAGGATGCACTGGTTAGAGGGGCCACACTGGAGTGAGGGAGGCACTTGTTAAAGGGATCACACTGGAGTGAAGGATGCACTGGTTAGAGGGGCCACACTGGAGTGAGGGAGGCACTGGTTAGAGGGATCGCACTGGAGTGAAGGAGGCAGTGGTTAGAGGGATCACACTGGAGTGAGGGAGGCACTGGTTAGAGGGATTACACTGGAGTGAGTCAGGCACTGGTTAGATGGATCACACTGGAGTGAGGGAGGCACTGGTTAGAGGGATTACACTGGAGTGAGTCAGGCACTGGTTAGAGGGATCACACTGGAGTGAGGGAGGCACTGGTTAGAGGGATCACACTGGAGTGAGGGAGGCACTGGTTAGAGGGATCACACTGGAGTGAGGGAGGCACTGGTTAGAGGGATCACACTGGAGTGAGGGAGGCACTGGTTAGAGGGATCACACTGGAGTGAGGGAGGCACTGGTTAGAGGGATTACACTGGAGTGAGTCAGGCACTGGTTAGAGGGTTACACTGGAGTGAGGGAGGCACTGGTTAGAGGGATCACACTGGAGTGAGGGAGGCACTGGTTAGAGGGATCACACTGGAGTGAGGGAGGCACTGGTTAGAGGGATCACACTGGAGTGAGGGAGGCACTGGTTAGAGGGATTACACTGGAGTGAGTCAGGCACTGGTTAGAGGGATCACACTGGAGTGAGGGAGGCACTGGTTAGAGGGATTACACTGGAGTGAATCAGGCACTGGTTAGAGGGATCACACTGGAGTGAGTGAGGCACTGGTTAGAGGGATCACACTGGAGTGAGGGAGGCACTGGTTAGAGGGATCACACTGGAGTGAGGGAGGCACTGGTTAGAGGGATCACACTGGAGTGAGGGAGGCACTGGTTAGAGGGATCACACTGGAGTGAGGGAGGCACTGGTTAGAGGGATTACACTGGAGTGAGTCAGGCACTGGTTAGAGGGATCACACTGGAGTGAGGGAGGCACTGGTTAGAGGGATCACACTGGAGTGAGGGAGGCACTGGTTAGAGGGATCACACTGGAGTGAGGGAGGCACTGGTTAGAGGGATCACACTGGAGTGAGGGAGGCACTGGTTAGAGGGATTGCACTGGAGTGAGGGAGGCACTGGTTAGAGGGGTCACACTGGAGTGAGGGAGGCACTGGTTAGAGGGATCACACTGGAGTGAAGCAGGCACTGGTTAAAGGGATCGCACTGGAGTGAGGGAGGCACTGGTTAGAGGGATCACACTGCAGTGAAGCAGGCACTGGTTAGAGGGATCACACTGGAGTGAGTTAGGCACTGGTTAGAGGGTTACACTGGAGTGAGGGAGGCACTGGTTATAGGGACCGCACTGGAGTGAGGGAGGCACTGGTTAGAGGGATCACACTGGAGTGAGGGAGGCACTGGTTAGAGGGATCACACTGGAGTGAGTCAGGCACTGGTTAGAGGTGCCACACTAGAGTGAGGGAGGCACTGTTTAGAGGGGTCACACTGGAGTGAGGGAGGGCACTGGTTAGGGGGATCACACTGGAGTGAGTCAGGCACTGGTTGGAGGGGCCACACTAGAGTGAGGGAGGCACTGTTTAGAGGGGTCACACTGGAGTGAGGGAGGGCACTGGTTAGAGGGGCCACACTAGAGTGAGGGAGGCACTGGTTAGAGGGATCACACTGGAGTGAGGGAGGCACTGGTTAGAGGGATCAAACTGGAGTGAGGGAGGCACTGGTTAGAGGGATCACACTGGAGTGAGGGAGGCACTGGTTAGAGGGATTACACTGGAGTGAGTCAGGCACTGGTTAGAGGGATCACACTGGAGTGAGGGAGGCACTGGTTAGAGGGATTACACTGGAGTGAGTCAGGCACTGGTTAGAGGGATCACACTGGAGTCAGGGAGGCACTGGTTAGAGGGATCACACTGGAGTGAGTCAGGCACTGGTTAGAGGTGCCACACTAGAGTGAGGGAGGCACTGTTTAGAGGGGTCACACTGGAGTGAGGGAGGGCACTGGTTAGGGGGATCACACTGGAGTGAGTCAGGCACTGGTTGGAGGGGCCACACTAGAGTGAGGGAGGCACTGTTTAGAGGGGTCACACTGGAGTGAGGGAGGGCACTGGTTAGAGGGGCCACACTAGAGTGAGGCAGGCACTGGTTAGAGGGATCACACTGGAGTGAGGGAGGCACTGGTTAGAGGGGCCACACTAGAGTGAGGCAGGTACTGGTTAGAGGGATCACACTGGAGTGAGGGAGGGCACTGGTTAGAGGGGCCACACTAGAGTGAGGCAGGCACTGCTTAGAGGGGTCACACTGGAGTGAGGGAGGGCACTGGTTAGAGGGGCCACACTAGAGTGAGGCAGGCACTGATTAGAGGGATCACACTGGAGTGAGGGAGGCACTGGTTAGAGGGATCACACTGGAGTGAGTCAGGCACTGGTTGGAGGGGCCACACTAGAGTGAGGGAGGCACTGTTTAGAGGGGTCACACTGGAGTGAGGGAGGGCACTGGTTAGAGGGGCCACACTAGAGTGAGGGAGGCACTGGTTAGAGGGATCACACTGGAGTGAGGGAGGCACTGGTTAGAGGGATCACACTGAGTGAGGGAGGCACTGGTTAGAGGGATCACACTGGAGTGAGGGAGGCACTGGTTAGAGGGATTACACTGGAGTGAGTCAGGCACTGGTTAGAGGGATCACACTGGAGTGAGGGAGGCACTGGTTAGAGGGATTACACTGGAGTGAGTCAGGCACTGGTTAGAGGGATCACACTGGAGTCAGGGAGGCACTGGTTAGAGGGATCACACTGGAGTGAGGGAGGCACTGGTTAGAGGGATTGCACTGGAGTGATGGAGGCACTGGTTAGAGGGGTCACACTGGAGTGACGGAGGCACTGGTTAGAGGGATCACACTGGAGTGAAGCAGGCACTGGTTAAAGGGATCACACTGGAGTGAGGGAGGCACTGGTTAGAGGGTCACACTGGAGTGAGGCAGGCACTGGTTTGATGGATCACACTGGAGTGAAGGAGGCACTTGTTAGAGGGAACACACTGGAGTGAGGGAGGCACTGGTTAAAGGGATCACACTGGAGTGAAGGATGCACTGGTTAGAGGGGCCACACTGGAGTGAGGGAGGCACTTGTTAAAGGGATCACACTGGAGTGAAGGATGCACTGGTTAGAGGGGCCACACTGGAGTGAGGGAGGCACTGGTTAGAGGGATCGCACTGGAGTGAAGGAGGCAGTGGTTAGAGGGATCACACTGGAGTGAGGGAGGCACTGGTTAGAGGGATTACACTGGAGTGAGTCAGGCACTGGTTAGATGGATCACACTGGAGTGAGGGAGGCACTGGTTAGAGGGATTACACTGGAGTGAGTCAGGCACTGGTTAGAGGGATCACACTGGAGTGAGGGAGGCACTGGTTAGAGGGATCACACTGGAGTGAGGGAGGCACTGGTTAGAGGGATCACACTGGAGTGAGGGAGGCACTGGTTAGAGGGATCACACTGGAGTGAGGGAGGCACTGGTTAGAGGGATCACACTGGAGTGAGGGAGGCACTGGTTAGAGGGATTACACTGGAGTGAGTCAGGCACTGGTTAGAGGGTTACACTGGAGTGAGGGAGGCACTGGTTAGAGGGATCACACTGGAGTGAGGGAGGCACTGGTTAGAGGGATCACACTGGAGTGAGGGAGGCACTGGTTAGAGGGATCACACTGGAGTGAGGGAGGCACTGGTTAGATGGATTGCACTGGAGTGAGGGAGGCACTGGTTAGAGGGGTCACACTGGAGTGAGGGAGGCACTGGTTAGAGGGATCACACTGGAGTGAAGCAGGCACTGGTTAAAGGGATCGCACTGGAGTGAGGGAGGCACTGGTTAGAGGGATCACACTGCAGTGATGCAGGCACTGGTTAGAGGGATCACACTGGAGTGAGTTAGGCACTGGTTAGAGGGTTACACTGGAGTGAGGGAGGCACTGGTTATAGGGACCGCACTGGAGTGAGGGAGGCACTGGTTAGAGGGATCACACTGGAGTGAGGGAGGCACTGGTTAGAGGGATCACACTGGAGTGAGTCAGGCACTGGTTAGAGGTGCCACACTAGAGTGAGGGAGGCACTGTTTAGAGGGGTCACACTGGAGTGAGGGAGGGCACTGGTTAGGGGGATCACACTGGAGTGAGTCAGGCACTGGTTGGAGGGGCCACACTAGATTGAGGGAGGCACTGTTTAGAGGGGTCACACTGGAGTGAGGGAGGGCACTGGTTAGAGGGGCCACACTAGAGTGAGGGAGGCACTGGTTAGAGGGATCACACTGGAGTGAGGGAGGCACTGGTTAGAGGGATCACACTGGAGTGAGGGAGGCACTGGTTAGAGGGGCCACACTAGAGTGAGGGAGGCACTGGTTAGAGGGATCACACTGGAGTGAGGGAGGCACTGGTTAGAGGGATCACACTGGAGTGAGGGAGGCACTGGTTAGAGGGATCACACTGGAGTGAGGGAGGCACTGGTTAGAGGGATTACACTGGAGTGAGTCAGGCACTGGTTAGAGGGATCACACTGGAGTGAGGGAGGCACTGGTTAGAGGGATTACACTGGAGTGAGTCAGGCACTGGTTAGAGGGATCACACTGGAGTCAGGGAGGCACTGGTTAGAGGGATCACACTGGAGTGAGGGAGGCACTGGTTAGAGGGATTGCACTGGAGTGATGGAGGCACTGGTTAGAGGGGTCACACTGGAGTGACGGAGGCACTGGTTAGAGGGATCACACTGGAGTGAAGCAGGCACTGGTTAGAGGGATCACACTGGAGTGAGGGAGGCACTGGTTAGAGGGTCACACTGGAGTGAGGCAGGCACTGGTTTGATGGATCACACTGGAGTGAAGGAGGCACTTGTTAGAGGGAACACACTGGAGTGAGGGAGGCACTGGTTAAAGGGATCACACTGGAGTGAAGGATGCACTGGTTAGAGGGGCCACACTGGAGTGAGGGAGGCACTTGTTAAAGGGATCACACTGGAGTGAAGGATGCACTGGTTAGAGGGGCCACACTGGAGTGAGGGAGGCACTGGTTAGAGGGATCGCACTGGAGTGAAGGAGGCAGTGGTTAGAGGGATCACACTGGAGTGAGGGAGGCACTGGTTAGAGGGATTACACTGGAGTGAGTCAGGCACTGGTTAGATGGATCACACTGGAGTGAGGGAGGCACTGGTTAGAGGGATTACACTGGAGTGAGTCAGGCACTGGTTAGAGGGATCACACTGGAGTGAGGGAGGCACTGGTTAGAGGGATCACACTGGAGTGAGGGAGGCACTGGTTAGAGGGATCACACTGGAGTGAGGGAGGCACTGGTTAGAGGGATCACACTGGAGTGAGGGAGGCACTGGTTAGAGGGATTACACTGGAGTGAGTCAGGCACTGGTTAGAGGGTTACACTGGAGTGAGGGAGGCACTGGTTAGAGGGATCACACTGGAGTGAGGGAGGCACTGGTTAGAGGGATCACACTGGAGTGAGGGAGGCACTGGTTAGAGGGATCACACTGGAGTGAGGGAGGCACTGGTTAGAGGGATTACACTGGAGTGAGTCAGGCACTGGTTAGAGGGATCACACTGGAGTGAGGGAGGCACTGGTTAGAGGGATTACACTGGAGTGAATCAGGCACTGGTTAGAGGGATCACACTGGAGTGAGTGAGGCACTGGTTAGAGGGATCACACTGGAGTGAGGGAGGCACTGGTTAGAGGGATCACACTGGAGTGAGGGAGGCACTGGTTAGAGGGATCACACTGGAGTGAGGGAGGCACTGGTTAGAGGGATCACACTGGAGTGAGGGAGGCACTGGTTAGAGGGATTACACTGGAGTGAGTCAGGCACTGGTTAGAGGGATCACACTGGAGTGAGGGAGGCACTGGTTAGAGGGATCACACTGGAGTGAGGGAGGCACTGGTTAGAGGGATCACACTGGAGTGAGGGAGGCACTGGTTAGAGGGATCACACTGGAGTGAGGGAGGCACTGGTTAGAGGGATTGCACTGGAGTGAGGGAGGCACTGGTTAGAGGGGTCACACTGGAGTGAGGGAGGCACTGGTTAGAGGGATCACACTGGAGTAAAGCAGGCACTGGTTAAAGGGATCGCACTGGAGTGAGGGAGGCACTGGTTAGAGGGATCACACTGCAGTGAAGCAGGCACTGGTTAGAGGGATCACACTGGAGTGAGTTAGGCACTGGTTAGAGGGTTACACTGGAGTGAGGGAGGCACTGGTTATAGGGACCGCACTGGAGTGAGGGAGGCACTGGTTAGAGGGATCACACTGGAGTGAGGGAGGCACTGGTTAGAGGGATCACACTGGAGTGAGTCAGGCACTGGTTAGAGGTGCCACACTAGAGTGAGGGAGGCACTGTTTAGAGGGGTCACACTGGAGTGAGGGAGGGCACTGGTTATGGGGATCACACTGGAGTGAGTCAGGCACTGGTTGGAGGGGCCACACTAGAGTGAGGGAGGCACTGTTTAGAGGGGTCACACTGGAGTGAGGGAGGGCACTGGTTAGAGGGGCCACACTAGAGTGAGGGAGGCACTGGTTAGAGGGATCACACTGGAGTGAGGGAGGCACTGGTTAGAGGGATCAAACTGGAGTGAGGGAGGCACTGGTTAGAGGGATCACACTGGAGTGAGGGAGGCACTGGTTAGAGGGATTACACTGGAGTGAGTCAGGCACTGGTTAGAGGGATCACACTGGAGTGAGGGAGGCACTGGTTAGAGGGATTACACTGGAGTGAGTCAGGCACTGGTTAGAGGGATCACACTGGAGTCAGGGAGGCACTGGTTAGAGGGATCACACTGGAGTGTCAGGCACTGGTTAGAGGTGCCACACTAGAGTGAGGGAGGCACTGTTTAGAGGGGTCACACTGGAGTGAGGGAGGGCACTGGTTAGGGGGATCACACTGGAGTGAGTCAGGCACTGGTTGGAGGGGCCACACTAGAGTGAGGGAGGCACTGTTTAGAGGGGTCACACTGGAGTGAGGGAGGGCACTGGTTAGAGGGGCCACACTAGAGTGAGGGAGGCACTGGTTAGAGGGATCACACTGGAGTGAGGGAGGCACTGGTTAGAGGGATCACACTGGAGTGAGTCAGGCACTGGTTAGAGGTGCCACACTAGAGTGAGGGCGGCACTGTTTAGAGGGGTCACACTGGAGTGAGGGAGGGCACTGGTTAGGGGGATCACACTAGAGTGAGGCAGGCACTGCTTAGAGGGGTCACACTGGAGTGAGGGAGGGCACTGGTTAGAGGGGCCACACTTGAGTGAGGCAGGCACTGATTAGAGGGATCACACTGGAGTGAGGGAGGCACTGGTTAGAGGGATCACACTGGAGTGAGTCAGGCACTGGTTGGAGGGGCCACACTAGAGTGAGGGAGGCACTGTTTAGAGGGGTCACACTGGAGTGAGGGAGGGCACTGGTTAGAGGGGCCACACTAGAGTGAGGGAGGCACTGGTTAGAGGGATCACACTGGAGTGAGGGAGGCACTGGTTAGAGGGATCACACTGGAGTGAGGGAGGCACTGGTTAGAGGGATCACACTGGAGTGAGGGAGGCACTGGTTAGAGGGATTACACTGGAGTGAGTCAGGCACTGGTTAGAGGGATCACACTGGAGTGAGGGAGGCACTGGTTAGAGGGATTACACTGGAGTGAGTCAGGCACTGGTTAGAGGGATCACACTGGAGTCAGGGAGGCACTGGTTAGAGGGATCACACTGGAGTGAGGGAGGCACTGGTTAGAGGGATTGCACTGGAGTGATGGAGGCACTGGTTAGAGGGGTCACACTGGAGTGACGGAGGCACTGGTTAGAGGGATCACACTGGAGTGAAGCAGGCACTGGTTAGAGGGATCACACTGGAGTGAGGGAGGCACTGGTTAGAGGGTCACACTGGAGTGAGGCAGGCACTGGTTTGATGGATCACACTGGAGTGAAGGAGGCACTTGTTAGAGGGAACACACTGGAGTGAGGGAGGCACTGGTTAAAGGGATCACACTGGAGTGAAGGATGCACTGGTTAGAGGGGCCACACTGGAGTGAGGGAGGCACTTGTTAAAGGGATCACACTGGGGTGAAGGATGCACTGGTTAGAGGGGCCACACTGGAGTGAGGGAGGCACTGGTTAGAGGGATCGCACTGGAGTGAAGGAGGCAGTGGTTAGAGGGATCACACTGGAGTGAGGGAGGCACTGGTTAGAGGGATTACACTGGAGTGAGTCAGGCACTGGTTAGATGGATCACACTGGAGTGAGGGAGGCACTGGTTAGAGGGATTACACTGGAGTGAGTCAGGCACTGGTTAGAGGGATCACACTGGAGTGAGGGAGGCCCTGGTTAGAGGGATCACACTGGAGTGAGGGAGGCACTGGTTAGAGGGATCACACTGGAGTGAGGGAGGCACTGGTTAGAGGGATCACACTGGAGTGAGGGAGGCACTGGTTAGAGGGATCACACTGGAGTGAGGGAGGCACTGGTTAGAGGGATTACACTGGAGTGAGTCAGGCACTGGTTAGAGGGTTACACTGGAGTGAGGGAGGCACTGGTTAGAGGGATCACACTGGAGTGAGGGAGGCACTGGTTAGAGGGATCACACTGGAGTGAGGGAGGCACTGGTTAGAGGGATCACACTGGAGTGAGGGAGGCACTGGTTAGAGGGATTACACTGGAGTGAGTCAGGCACTGGTTAGAGGGATCACACTGGAGTGAGGGAGGCACTGGTTAGAGGGATTACACTGGAGTGAATCAGGCACTGGTTAGAGGGATCACACTGGAGTGAGTGAGGCACTGGTTAGAGGGATCACACTGGAGTGAGGGAGGCACTGGTTAGAGGGATCACACTGGAGTGAGGGAGGCACTGGTTAGAGGGATCACACTGGAGTGAGGGAGGCACTGGTTAGAGGGATCACACTGGAGTGAGGGAGGCACTGGTTAGAGGGATTATACTGGAGTGAGTCATGCACTGGTTAGAGGGATCACACTGGAGTGAGGGAGGCACTGGTTAGAGGGATCACACTGGAGTGAGGGAGGCACTGGTTAGAGGGATCACACTGGAGTGAGGGAGGCACTGGTTAGAGGGATCACACTGGAGTGAGGGAGGCACTGGTTAGAGGGATTGCACTGGAGTGAGGGAGGCACTGGTTAGAGGGGTCACACTGGAGTGAGGGAGGCACTGGTTAGAGGGATCACACTGGAGTGAAGCAGGCACTGGTTAAAGGGATCGCACTGGAGTGAGGGAGGCACTGGTTAGAGGGATCACACTGCAGTGAAGCAGGCACTGGTTAGAGGGATCACACTGGAGTGAGTTAGGCACTGGTTAGAGGGTTACACTGGAGTGACGGAGGCACTGGTTATAGGGACCGCACTGGAGTGAGGGAGGCACTGGTTAGAGGGATCACACTGGAGTGAGGGAGGCACTGGTTAGAGGGATCACACTGGAGTGAGTCAGGCACTGGTTAGAGGTGCCACACTAGAGTGAGGGAGGCACTGTTTAGAGGGGTCACACTGGAGTGAGGGAGGGCACTGGTTAGGGGGATCACACTGGAGTGAGTCAGGCACTGGTTGGAGGGGCCACACTGGAGTGAGGGAGGCACTGGTTAGAGGGATCACACTGGAGTGAGGGAGGCACTGGTTAGAGGGACCGCACTGGAGTGAGGGAGGCACTGGTTAGAGGGATCACACTGGAGTGAGGGAGGCACTGGTTAGAGGGATCACACTGGAGTGAGGGAGGCACTGGTTAGAGGGATCACACTGGAGTGAGGGAGGCACTGGTTAGAGGGATCACACTGGAGTGAGGGAGGCACTGGTTAGAGGGATCACACTGGAGTGAGGGAGGCACTGGTTAGAGGGATTACACTGGAGTGAGTCAGGCACTGGTTAGAGGGTTACACTGGAGTGAGGGAGGCACTGGTTAGAGGGATCACACTGGAGTGAGGGAGGCACTGGTTAGAGGGATCACACTGGAGTGAGGGAGGCACTGGTTAGAGGGATCACACTGGAGTGAGGGAGGCACTGGTTAGAGGGATTACACTGGAGTGAGTCAGGCACTGGTTAGAGGGATCACACTGGAGTGAGGGAGGCACTGGTTAGAGGGATTACACTGGAGTGAATCAGGCACTGGTTAGAGGGATCACACTGGAGTGAGTGAGGCACTGGTTAGAGGGATCACACTGGAGTGAGGGAGGCACTGGTTAGAGGGATCACACTGGAGTGAGGGAGGCACTGGTTAGAGGGATCACACTGGAGTGAGGGAGGCACTGGTTAGAGGGATCACACTGGAGTGAGGGAGGCACTGGTTAGAGGGATTACACTGGAGTGAGTCAGGCACTGGTTAGAGGGATCACACTGGAGTGAGGGAGGCACTGGTTAGAGGGATCACACTGGAGTGAGGGAGGCACTGGTTAGAGGGATCACACTGGAGTGAGGGAGGCACTGGTTAGAGGGATCACACTGGAGTGAGGGAGGCACTGGTTAGAGGGATTGCACTGGAGTGAGGGAGGCACTGGTTAGAGGGGTCACACTGGAGTGAGGGAGGCACTGGTTAGAGGGATCACACTGGAGTAAAGCAGGCACTGGTTAAAGGGATCGCACTGGAGTGAGGGAGGCACTGGTTAGAGGGATCACACTGCAGTGAAGCAGGCACTGGTTAGAGGGATCACACTGGAGTGAGTTAGGCACTGGTTAGAGGGTTACACTGGAGTGAGGGAGGCACTGGTTATAGGGACCGCACTGGAGTGAGGGAGGCACTGGTTAGAGGGATCACACTGGAGTGAGGGAGGCACTGGTTAGAGGGATCACACTGGAGTGAGTCAGGCACTGGTTAGAGGTGCCACACTAGAGTGAGGGAGGCACTGTTTAGAGGGGTCACACTGGAGTGAGGGAGGGCACTGGTTAGGGGGATCACACTGGAGTGAGTCAGGCACTGGTTGGAGGGGCCACACTAGAGTGAGGGAGGCACTGTTTAGAGGGGTCACACTGGAGTGAGGGAGGGCACTGGTTAGAGGGGCCACACTAGAGTGAGGGAGGCACTGGTTAGAGGGATCACACTGGAGTGAGGGAGGCACTGGTTAGAGGGATCAAACTGGAGTGAGGGAGGCACTGGTTAGAGGGATCACACTGGAGTGAGGGAGGCACTGGTTAGAGGGATTACACTGGAGTGAGTCAGGCACTGGTTAGAGGGATCACACTGGAGTGAGGGAGGCACTGGTTAGAGGGATTACACTGGAGTGAGTCAGGCACTGGTTAGAGGGATCACACTGGAGTCAGGGAGGCACTGGTTAGAGGGATCACACTGGAGTGAGTCAGGCACTGGTTAGAGGTGCCACACTAGAGTGAGGGCGGCACTGTTTAGAGGGGTCACACTGGAGTGAGGGAGGGCACTGGTTAGGGGGATCACACTGGAGTGAGTCAGGCACTGGTTGGAGGGGCCACACTAGAGTGAGGGAGGCACTGTTTAGAGGGGTCACACTGGAGTGAGGGAGGGCACTGGTTAGAGGGGCCACACTAGAGTGAGGCAGGCACTGGTTAGAGGGATCACACTGGAGTGAGGGAGGCACTGGTTAGAGGGGCCACACTAGAGTGAGGCAGGTACTGGTTAGAGGGATCACACTGGAGTGAGGGAGGGCACTGGTTAGAGGGGCCACACTAGAGTGAGGCAGGCACTGCTTAGAGGGGTCACACTGGAGTGAGGGAGGGCACTGGTTAGAGGGGCCACACTTGAGTGAGGCAGGCACTGATTAGAGGGATCACACTGGAGTGAGGGAGGCACTGGTTAGAGGGATCACACTGGAGTGAGTCAGGCACTGGTTGGAGGGGCCACACTAGAGTGAGGGAGGCACTGTTTAGAGGGGTCACACTGGAGTGAGGGAGGGCACTGGTTAGAGGGGCCACACTAGAGTGAGGGAGGCACTGGTTAGAGGGATCACACTGGAGTGAGGGAGGCACTGGTTAGAGGGATCACACTGGAGTGAGGGAGGCACTGGTTAGAGGGATCACACTGGAGTGAGGGAGGCACTGGTTAGAGGGATTACACTGGAGTGAGTCAGGCACTGGTTAGAGGGATCACACTGGAGTGAGGGAGGCACTGGTTAGAGGGATTACACTGGAGTGAGTCAGGCACTGGTTAGAGGGATCACACTGGAGTCAGGGAGGCACTGGTTAGAGGGATCACACTGGAGTGAGGGAGGCACTGGTTAGAGGGATTGCACTGGAGTGATGGATGCACTGGTTAGAGGGGTCACACTGGAGTGACGGAGGCACTGGTTAGAGGGATCACACTGGAGTGAAGCAGGCACTGGTTAGAGGGATCACACTGGAGTGAGGGAGGCACTGGTTAGAGGGTCACACTGGAGTGAGGCAGGCACTGGTTTGATGGATCACACTGGAGTGAAGGAGGCACTTGTTAGAGGGAACACACTGGAGTGAGGGAGGCACTGGTTAAAGGGATCACACTGGAGTGAAGGATGCACTGGTTAGAGGGGCCACACTGGAGTGAGGGAGGCACTTGTTAAAGGGATCACACTGGAGTGAAGGATGCACTGGTTAGAGGGGCCACACTGGAGTGAGGGAGGCACTGGTTAGAGGGATCGCACTGGAGTGAAGGAGGCAGTGGTTAGAGGGATCACACTGGAGTGAGGGAGGCACTGGTTAGAGGGATTACACTGGAGTGAGTCAGGCACTGGTTAGATGGATCACACTGGAGTGAGGGAGGCACTGGTTAGAGGGATTACACTGGAGTGAGTCAGGCACTGGTTAGAGGGATCACACTGGAGTGAGGGAGGCACTGGTTAGAGGGATCACACTGGAGTGAGGGAGGCACTGGTTAGAGGGATCACACTGGAGTGAGGGAGGCACTGGTTAGAGGGATAACACTGGAGTGAGGGAGGCACTGGTTAGAGGGATCACACTGGAGTGAGGGAGGCACTGGTTAGAGGGATTACACTGGAGTGAGTCAGGCACTGGTTAGAGGGTTACACTGGAGTGAGGGAGGCACTGGTTAGAGGGATCACACTGGAGTGAGGGAGGCACTGGTTAGAGGGATCACACTGGAGTGAGGGAGGCACTGGTTAGAGGGATCACACTGGAGTGAGGGAGGCACTGGTTAGAGGGATTACACTGGAGTGAGTCAGGTACTGGTTAGAGGGATCACACTGGAGTGAGGGAGGCACTGGTTAGAGGGATTACACTGGAGTGAATCAGGCACTGGTTAGAGGGATCACACTGGAGTGAGTGAGGCACTGGTTAGAGGGATCACACTGGAGTGAGGGAGGCACTGGTTAGAGGGATCACACTGGAGTGAGGGAGGCACTGGTTAGAGGGATCACACTGGAGTGAGGGAGGCACTGGTTAGAGGGATCACACTGGAGTGAGGGAGGCACTGGTTAGAGGGATTACACTGGAGTGAGTCAGGCACTGGTTAGAGGGATCACACTGGAGTGAGGGAGGCACTGGTTAGAGGGATCACACTGGAGTGAGGGAGGCACTGGTTAGAGGGATCACACTGGAGTGAGGGAGGCACTGGTTAGAGGGATCACACTGGAGTGAGGGAGGCACTGGTTAGAGGGATTGCACTGGAGTGAGGGAGGCACTGGTTAGAGGGGTCACACTGGAGTGAGGGAGGCACTGGTTAGAGGGATCACACTGGAGTGAAGCAGGCACTGGTTAAAGGGATCGCACTGGAGTGAGGGAGGCACTGGTTAGAGGGATCACACTGCAGTGAAGCAGGCACTGGTTAGAGGGATCACACTGGAGTGAGTTAGGCACTGGTTAGAGGGTTACACTGGAGTGAGGGAGGCACTGGTTATAGGGACCGCACTGGAGTGAGGGAGGCACTAGTTAGAGGGATCACACTGGAGTGAGGGAGGCACTGGTTAGAGGGATCACACTGGAGTGAGTCAGGCACTGGTTAGAGGTGCCACACTAGAGTGAGGGAGGCACTGTTTAGAGGGGTCACACTGGAGTGAGGGAGGGCACTGGTTAGGGGGATCACACTGGAGTGAGTCAGGCACTGGTTGGAGGGGCCACACTAGAGTGAGGGAGGCACTGTTTAGAGGGGTCACACTGGAGTGAGGGAGGGCACTGGTTAGAGGGGCCACACTAGAGTGAGGGAGGCACTGGTTAGAGGGATCACACTGGAGTGAGGGAGGCACTGGTTAGAGGGATCAAACTGGAGTGAGGGAGGCACTGGTTAGAGGGATCACACTGGAGTGAGGGAGGCACTGGTTAGAGGGATTACACTGGAGTGAGTCAGGCACTGGTTAGAGGGATCACACTGGAGTGAGGGAGGCACTGGTTAGAGGGATTACACTGGAGTGAGTCAGGCACTGGTTAGAGGGATCACACTGGAGTCAGGGAGGCACTGGTTAGAGGGATCACACTGGAGTGAGTCAGGCACTGGTTAGAGGTGCCACACTAGAGTGAGGGAGGCACTGTTTAGAGGGGTCACACTGGAGTGAGGGAGGGCACTGGTTAGGGGGATCACACTGGAGTGAGTCAGGCACTGGTTGGAGGGGCCACACTAGAGTGAGGGAGGCACTGTTTAGAGGGGTCACACTGGAGTGAGGGAGGGCACTGGTTAGAGGGGCCACACTAGAGTGAGGCAGGCACTGGTTAGAGGGATCACACTGGAGTGAGGGAGGCACTGGTTAGAGGGGCCACACTAGAGTGAGGCAGGTACTGGTTAGAGGGATCACACTGGAGTGAGGGAGGGCACTGGTTAGAGGGGCCACACTAGAGTGAGGCAGGCACTGCTTAGAGGGGTCACACTGGAGTGAGGGAGGGCACTGGTTAGAGGGGCCACACTAGAGTGAGGCAGGCACTGATTAGAGGGATCACACTGGAGTGAGGGAGGCACTGGTTAGAGGGATCACACTGGAGTGAGTCAGGCACTGGTTGGAGGGGCCACACTAGACTGAGGGAGGCACTGTTTAGAGGGGTCACACTGGAGTGAGGGAGGGCACTGGTTAGAGGGGCCACACTAGAATGAGGGAGGCACTGGTTAGAGGGATCACACTGGAGTGAGGGAGGCACTGGTTAGAGGGATCACACTGGAGTGAGGGAGGCACTGGTTAGAGGGATCACACTGGAGTGAGGGAGGCACTGGTTAGAGGGATTACACTGGAGTGAGTCAGGCACTGGTTAGAGGGATCACACTGGAGTGAGGGAGGCACTGGTTAGAGGGATTACACTGGAGTGAGTCAGGCACTGGTTAGAGGGATCACACTGGAGTCAGGGAGGCACTGGTTAGAGGGATCACACTGGAGTGAGGGAGGCACTGGTTAGAGGGATTGCACCGGAGTGATGGAGGCACTGGTTAGAGGGGTCACACTGGAGTGACGGAGGCACTGGTTAGAGGGATCACACTGGAGTGAAGCAGGCACTGGTTAAAGGGATCACACTGGAGTGAGGGAGGCACTGGTTAGAGGGTCACACTGGAGTGAGGCAGGCACTGGTTTGATGGATCACACTGGAGTGAAGGAGGCACTTGTTAGAGGGAACACACTGGAGTGAGGGAGGCACTGGTTAAAGGGATCACACTGGAGTGAAGGATGCACTGGTTAGAGGGGCCACACTGGAGTGAGGGAGGCACTTGTTAAAGGGATCACACTGGAGTGAAGGATGCACTGGTTAGAGGGGCCACACTGGAGTGAGGGAGGCACTGGTTAGAGGGATCGCACTGGAGTGAAGGAGGCAGTGGTTAGAGGGATCACACTGGAGTGAGGGAGGCACTGGTTAGAGGGATTACACTGGAGTGAGTCAGGCACTGGTTAGATGGATCACACTGGAGTGAGGGAGGCACTGGTTAGAGGGATTACACTGGAGTGAGTCAGGCACTGGTTAGAGGGATCACACTGGAGTGAGGGAGGCACTGGTTAGAGGGATCACACTGGAGTGAGGGAGGCACTGGTTAGAGGGATCACACTGGAGTGAGGGAGGCACTGGTTAGAGGGATCACACTGGAGTGAGGGAGGCACTGGTTAGAGGGATCACACTGGAGTGAGGGAGGCACTGGTTAGAGGGATTACACTGGAGTGAGTCAGGCACTGGTTAGAGGGTTACACTGGAGTGAGGGAGGCACTGGTTAGAGGGATCACACTGGAGTGAGGGAGGCACTGGTTAGAGGGATCACACTGGAGTGAGGGAGGCACTGGTTAGAGGGATCACACTGGAGTGAGGGAGGCACTGGTTAGAGGGATTGCACTGGAGTGAGGGAGGCACTGGTTAGAGGGGTCACACTGGAGTGAGGGAGGCACTGGTTAGAGGGATCACACTGGAGTGAAGCAGGCACTGGTTAAAGGGATCGCACTGGAGTGAGGGAGGCACTGGTTAGAGGGATCACACTGCAGTGAAGCAGGCACTGGTTAGAGGGATCACACTGGAGTGAGTTAGGCACTGGTTAGAGGGTTACACTGGAGTGAGGGAGGCACTGGTTATAGGGACCGCACTGGAGTGAGGGAGGCACTGGTTAGAGGGATCACACTGGAGTGAGGGAGGCACTGGTTAGAGGGATCACACTGGAGTGAGTCAGGCACTGGTTAGAGGTGCCACACTAGAGTGAGGGAGGCACTGTTTAGAGGGGTCACACTGGAGTGAGGGAGGGCACTGGTTAGGGGGATCACACTGGAGTGAGTCAGGCACTGGTTGGAGGGGCCACACTAGAGTGAGGGAGGCACTGTTTAGAGGGGTCACACTGGAGTGAGGGAGGGCACTGGTTAGAGGGGCCACACTAGAGTGAGGGAGGCACTGGTTAGAGGGATCACACTGGAGTGAGGGAGGCACTGGTTAGAGGGATCACACTGGAGTGAGGGAGGCACTGGTTAGAGGGATCACACTGGAGTGAGGGAGGCACTGGTTAGAGGGATTACACTGGAGTGAGTCAGGCCCTGGTTAGAGGGATCACACTGGAGTGAGGGAGGCACTGGTTAGAGGGATTACACTGGAGTGAGTCAGGCACTGGTTAGAGGGATCACACTGGAGTCAGGGAGGCACTGGTTAGAGGGATCACACTGGAGTGAGTCAGGCACTGGTTAGAGGTGCCACACTAGAGTGAGGGAGGCACTGTTTAGAGGGGTCACACTGGAGTGAGGGAGGGCACTGGTTAGGGGGATCACACTGGAGTGAGTCAGGCACTGGTTGGAGGGGCCACACTAGAGTGAGGGAGGCACTGTTTAGAGGGGTCACACTGGAGTGAGGGAGGGCACTGGTTAGAGGGGCCACACTAGAATGAGGGAGGCACTGGTTAGAGGGATCACACTGGAGTGAGGGAGGCACTGGTTAGAGGGATCACACTGGAGTGAGGGAGGCACTGGTTAGAGGGATCACACTGGAGTGAGGGAGGCACTGGTTAGAGGGATTACACTGGAGTGAGTCAGGCACTGGTTAGAGGGATCACACTGGAGTGAGGGAGGCACTGGTTAGAGGGATTACACTGGAGTGAGTCAGGCACTGGTTAGAGGGATCACACTGGAGTCAGGGAGGCACTGGTTAGAGGGATCACACTGGAGTGAGGGAGGCACTGGTTAGAGGGATTGCACCGGAGTGATGGAGGCACTGGTTAGAGGGGTCACACTGGAGTGACGGAGGCACTGGTTAGAGGGATCACACTGGAGTGAAGCAGGCACTGGTTAAAGGGATCACACTGGAGTGAGGGAGGCACTGGTTAGAGGGTCACACTGGAGTGAGGCAGGCACTGGTTTGATGGATCACACTGGAGTGAAGGAGGCACTTGTTAGAGGGAACACACTGGAGTGAGGGAGGCACTGGTTAAAGGGATCACACTGGAGTGAAGGATGCACTGGTTAGAGGGGCCACACTGGAGTGAGGGAGGCACTTGTTAAAGGGATCACACTGGAGTGAAGGATGCACTGGTTAGAGGGGCCACACTGGAGTGAGGGAGGCACTGGTTAGAGGGATCGCACTGGAGTGAAGGAGGCAGTGGTTAGAGGGATCACACTGGAGTGAGGGAGGCACTGGTTAGAGGGATTACACTGGAGTGAGTCAGGCACTGGTTAGATGGATCACACTGGAGTGAGGGAGGCACTGGTTAGAGGGATTACACTGGAGTGAGTCAGGCACTGGTTAGAGGGATCACACTGGAGTGAGGGAGGCACTGGTTAGAGGGATCACACTGGAGTGAGGGAGGCACTGGTTAGAGGGATCACACTGGAGTGAGGGAGGCACTGGTTAGAGGGATCACACTGGAGTGAGGGAGGCACTGGTTAGAGGGATCACACTGGAGTGAGGGAGGCACTGGTTAGAGGGATTACACTGGAGTGAGTCAGGCACTGGTTAGAGGGTTACACTGGAGTGAGGGAGGCACTGGTTAGAGGGATCACACTGGAGTGAGGGAGGCACTGGTTAGAGGGATCACACTGGAGTGAGGGAGGCACTGGTTAGAGGGATCACACTGGAGTGAGGGAGGCACTGGTTAGAGGGATTGCACTGGAGTGAGGGAGGCACTGGTTAGAGGGGTCACACTGGAGTGAGGGAGGCACTGGTTAGAGGGATCACACTGGAGTGAAGCAGGCACTGGTTAAAGGGATCGCACTGGAGTGAGGGAGGCACTGGTTAGAGGGATCACACTGCAGTGAAGCAGGCACTGGTTAGAGGGATCACACTGGAGTGAGTTAGGCACTGGTTAGAGGGTTACACTGGAGTGAGGGAGGCACTGGTTATAGGGACCGCACTGGAGTGAGGGAGGCACTGGTTAGAGGGATCACACTGGAGTGAGGGAGGCACTGGTTAGAGGGATCACACTGGAGTGAGTCAGGCACTGGTTAGAGGTGCCACACTAGAGTGAGGGAGGCACTGTTTAGAGGGGTCACACTGGAGTGAGGGAGGGCACTGGTTAGGGGGATCACACTGGAGTGAGTCAGGCACTGGTTGGAGGGGCCACACTAGAGTGAGGGAGGCACTGTTTAGAGGGGTCACACTGGAGTGAGGGAGGGCACTGGTTAGAGGGGCCACACTAGAGTGAGGGAGGCACTGGTTAGAGGGATCACACTGGAGTGAGGGAGGCACTGGTTAGAGGGATCACACTGGAGTGAGGGAGGCACTGGTTAGAGGGATCACACTGGAGTGAGGGAGGCACTGGTTAGAGGGATTACACTGGAGTGAGTCAGGCCCTGGTTAGAGGGATCACACTGGAGTGAGGGAGGCACTGGTTAGAGGGATTACACTGGAGTGAGTCAGGCACTGGTTAGAGGGATCACACTGGAGTCAGGGAGGCACTGGTTAGAGGGATCACACTGGAGTGAGTCAGGCACTGGTTAGAGGTGCCACACTAGAGTGAGGGAGGCACTGTTTAGAGGGGTCACACTGGAGTGAGGGAGGGCACTGGTTAGGGGGATCACACTGGAGTGAGTCAGGCACTGGTTGGAGGGGCCACACTAGAGTGAGGGAGGCACTGTTTAGAGGGGTCACACTGGAGTGAGGGAGGGCACTGGTTAGAGGGGCCACACTAGAGTGAGGCAGGCACTGGTTAGAGGGATCACACTGGAGTGAGGGAGGCACTGGTTAGAGGGGCCACACTAAAGTGAGGCAGGTACTGGTTAGAGGGATCACACTGGAGTGAGGGAGGGCACTGGTTAGAGGGGCCACACTAGAGTGAGACAGGCACTGCTTAGAGGGGTCACACTGGAGTGAGGGAGGGCACTGGTTAGAGGGGCCACACTAGAGTGAGGCAGGCACTGATTAGAGGGATCACACTGGAGTGAGGGAGGCACTGGTTAGAGGGATCACACTGGAGTGAGTCAGGCACTGGTTGGAGGGGCCACACTAGAGTGAGGGAGGCACTGTTTAGAGGGGTCACACTGGAGTGAGGGAGGGCACTGGTTAGAGGGGCCACACTAGAGTGAGGGAGGCACTGGTTAGAGGGATCACACTGGAGTGAGGGAGGCACTGGTTAGAGGGATCACACTGGAGTGAGGGAGGCACTGGTTAGAGGGATCACACTGGAGTGAGGGAGGCACTGGTTAGAGGGATTACACTGGAGTGAGTCAGGCACTGGTTAGAGGGATCACACTGGAGTGAGGGAGGCACTGGTTAGAGGGATTACACTGGAGTGAGTCAGGCACTGTTTAGAGGGATCACACTGGAGTCAGGGAGGCACTGGTTAGAGGGATCACACTGGAGTGAGGGAGGCACTGGTTAGAGGGATTGCACTGGAGTGAGGGAGGCACTGGTTAGAGGGGTCACACTGGAGTGACGGAGGCACTGGTTAGAGGGATCACACTGGAGTGAAGCAGGCACTGGTTAAAGGGATCACACTGGAGTGAGGGAGGCACTGGTTAGAGGGATCACACTGCAGTGAAGCAGGCACTGGTTAGAGGGATCACACTGGAGTGAGTTAGGCACTGGTTAGAGGGTTACACTGGAGTGAGGGAGGCACTGGTTATAGGGACCGCACTGGAGTGAGGGAGGCACTGGTTAGAGGGATCACACTGGAGTGAGGGAGGCACTGGTTAGAGGGATCACACGGGAGTGAGTCAGGCACTGGTTAGAGGTGCCACACTAGAGTGAGGGAGGCACTGTTTAGAGGGGTCACACTGGAGTGAGGGAGGGCACTGGTTAGGGGGATCACACTGGAGTGAGTCAGGCACTGGTTGGAGGGGCCACACTAGAGTGAGGGAGGCACTGTTTAGAGGGGTCACACTGGAGTGAGGGAGGGCACTGGTTAGAGGGGCCACACTAGAGTGAGGCAGGCACTGGTTAGAGGGATCACACTGGAGTGAGGGAGGCACTGGTTAGAGGGGCCACACTAGAGTGAGGCAGGTACTGGTTAGAGGGATCACACTGGAGTGAGGGAGGGCACTGGTTAGAGGGGCCACACTAGAGTGAGGCAGGCACTGGTTAGAGGGGTCACACTGGAGTGAGGGAGGGCACTGGTTAGAGGGGCCACACTAGAGTGAGGCAGGCACTGATTAGAGGGATCACACTGGAGTGAGGGAGGCACTGGTTAGAGGGATCACACTGGAGTGAGTCAGGCACTGGTTAGAGGGGTCACATTGGAGAGAGGGAGGTACTGGTTAGAGGGGTCACATTGGAGAGAGGGAGGTACTGGTTAGAGGGGTCACATTGGAGTGAGGGATGCACTGGTTAGAGGGATCACACTGGAGTGACGGAGAGCACTGGTTAGAGGGGTCACACTGGAGCGAGTGAGGGCACTGGTTCGATGGTCACACTGGAGTGAGGGAGAGCACTGGTTAGAGGGGTCACACTGGAGCGAGGGAGGCACTGGTTAGAGGGTCACACTGGAGTGAGGCAGGCAGTGGTTTGATGGATCACACTGGAGTGAAGGAGGCACTTGTTAGAGGGAACATACTGGAGTGAGGGATGCACTGGTTAAAGGGATCACACTGGAGTGAGTCAGGCATTGGTTAAAGGGATCGCACTGGAGTGAGGGAGGCACTGTTTAGAGGGATCACACTGGAGTGAGGGAGGCACTGGTTAGAGGGGTCACACTGGAGTGAAGGGGGCACTGGTTAAAGGAATCACACTGGAGTGAAGGAGGCACTGGTTAGAGGGGTCACACTGGAGTGAAGGAGGCACTGGTTAAAGGGATCACACTGGAGTGAAGGAGGCACTGGTTAGAGGGGTCACACTGGAGTGAGGGAGGCACTGGTTAGAGGGATCACACTGGAGTGAAGCAGGCACTGGTTAGAGGGATCACACTGGAGTGAAGGAGGCACTGGTTAAAGGAATCACACTGGAGTGAAGGAGGCACTGGTTAGAGGGGTCACACTGGAGTGAAGGAGGCACTGGTTAGAGGGGTCACACTGGAGTGAAGGAGGCACTGGTTAAAGGGATCACACTGGAGTGAAGGAGGCACTGGTTAGAGGGGTCACACTGGAGTGAGGGAGGCACTGGTTAGAGGGATCACACTGGAGTGAGTTAGGCAGTGGTTAGAGGGTTACACTGGAGTGAGTCAGGCACTGGTTAGAGGGATCACAATGGAGTGAAGCAGGCAGTGGTTAGAGGGTCACACTGGAGTGAGGGAGGCACTTGTTAGAGGGGTCACACTTGAGTGAGTGAGGGCACTGGTTAGAGGGGTCACACTGGAGTGAGGGTGGCACTGGTTAGAGGGTTACACTGGAGTGAGGGAGGCACTGGTTAGAGGGTTACACTGGAGTGAGGGAGGCACTGGTTAGAGGGATCACACTGGAGTGAGGGAGGCACTTGTTAAAGGGAACACACTGGAGTGAGGGAGGAACTGGTTAGAGGGATCACACTGGAGTGAGTCAGGCACTGGTTAGAGGGGCCACACTAGAGTGAGGGAGGCACTGTTTAGATGGGTCACACTGGAGTGAGGGAGGGCACTGGTTAGAGGGGCCACACTAGAGTGAGACAGGCACTGGTTAGAGGGATCACACTGAAGTGAGGGAGGCACTGGTTAGAGGGATCACACTGGAGTGAGTCAGGCACTGGTTAGAGGGGCCACACTAGAGTGAGGGAGGCACTGTTTAGAGGGGTCACACTGGAGTGAGGGAGGGCACTGGTTAGAGGGATCACACTGGAGTGAGTCAGGCACTGGTTATAGGGGCCACACTAGAGTGAGGGAGGCACTGTTTAGAGGGGTCACACTGGAGTGAGGGAGGGCACTGGTTAGAGGGGCCACACTAGAGTGCGACAGGCACTGGTTAGAGGGATCACACTGAAGTGAGGGAGGCACTGGTTAGAGGGATCACACTGGAGTGAGTCAGGCACTGGTTAGAGGGGCCACACTAGAGTGAGGGAGGCACTGTTTAGAGGGGTCACACTGGAGTGAGGGAGGGCACTGGTTAGAGAGGTCACACTGGAGTGAGAGAGGCACTGGTTAGAGGGGTCACATTGAAGAGAGGGAGGTACTGGTTAGAGGGGTCACATTGGAGTGAGGGATGCACTGGTTAGAGGGATCACACTGGAGTGAGTTAGGCACTTGTTAGAGGGAACACACTGGAGTGAGGGAGGAACTGGTTAAAGGGATCACACTGGAGTAAGTCAGGCACTGGTTAAAGGGATCACACTGGAGTGAGGGAGGCACTGTTTAGAGGGGTCACACTGGAGTGAGGTAGGCAGTGGTTAGAGGGATCACACTGGAGTGAGGAAGGCACTGGTTAGAGGGATCACACTGGAGTGAGGCAGGCAGTGGTTTGATGGATCACACTGGAGTGAGGGAGGCACTTGTTAGAGGGAACACATTGGAGTGAGGGAGGCACTGGTTAAAGGGATCGCACTGGAGTGAGGGAGGCACTGCTTAAAGGGATCGCATATGGAGTGAGGGAGGCACTGGTTAGAGGGATCACACTGGCGTGAGGAAGGCAGTGGTTTGTTGGATCACACTGGAGTGAGGTAGGCAGTGGTTAGAGGGATCACACTGGAGTGAGGGAGGCACTGGTCAGAGGGATCACACTGGAGTGAGTCAGGCACTGGTTAGAGGGGCCACACTAGAGTGAGTGAGGGCACTGGTTCGATGGTCACACTTGAGTGAGGGAGAGCACTGGTTAGAGGGGTCACATTGGAGAGAGGGAGGCACTGGTTATAGGGATCACATTGGAGTGAGGGATGCACTGGTTAGAGGGATCACACAGGAGTGACGGAGAGCACTGGTTAGAGGGGTCACACTGGAGCGAGTGAGGGCACTGGTTCGATGGTCACACTGGAGTGAGGGAGAGCACTGGTTAGAGGGATCACACTGGAGTGAGTTAGGCATTTGTTAGAGGGAACACACTGGAGTGAGGGAGGAACTGGTTAAAGGGATCACACTGGAGTCAGTCAGGCACTGGTTAAAGGGATCACACTGGAGTGAGGGAGGCACTGTTTAGAGGGGTCACACTGGAGTGAGGTAGGCAGTGGTTAGAGGGATCACACTGGAGTGAGGAAGGCACTGGTTAGAGGGTCACACTGGAGTGAGGCAGGCAGTGGTTTGATGGATCACACTGGAGTGAGGGAGGCACTTGTTAGAGGGATCGCACTGGAGTGAGGGAGGCACTGGTTAGAGGGATCACACTGGAGTGAGGGAGGCACTGGTTAGAGGGTCACACTGGAGTGAGGCAGGCACTGGTTTGATGGATCACACTGGAGTGAAGGAGGCACTTGTTAGAGGGAACACACTGGAGTGAGGGAGGCACTGGTTAAAGGGATCACACTGGAGTGAAGGATGCACTGGTTAGAGGGGCCACACTGGAGTGAGGGAGGCACTTGTTAAAGGGATCACACTGGAGTGAAGGATGCACTGGTTAGAGGGGCCACACTGGAGTGAGGGAGGCACTGGTTAGAGGGATCGCACTGGAGTGAAGGAGGCAGTGGTTAGAGGGATCACACTGGAGTGAGGGAGGCACTGGTTAGAGGGATTACACTGGAGTGAGTCAGGCACTGGTTAGATGGATCACACTGGAGTGAGGGAGGCACTGGTTAGAGGGATTACACTGGAGTGAGTCAGGCACTGGTTAGAGGGATCACACTGGAGTGAGGGAGGCACTGGTTAGAGGGATCACACTGGAGTGAGGGAGGCACTGGTTAGAGGGATCACACTGGAGTGAGGGAGGCACTGGTTAGAGGGATCACACTGGAGTGAGTTAGGCAGTGGTTAGAGGGTTACACTGGAGTGAGTCAGGCACTGGTTAGAGGGATCACAATGGAGTGAAGCAGGCAGTGGTTAGAGGGTCACACTGGAGTGAGGGAGGCACTTGTTAGAGGGGTCACACTTGAGTGAGTGAGGGCACTGGTTAGAGGGGTCACACTGGAGTGAGGGTGGCACTGGTTAGAGGGTTACACTGGAGTGAGGGAGGCACTGGTTAGAGGGTTACACTGGAGTGAGGGAGGCACTGGTTAGAGGGATCACACTGGAGTGAGGGAGGCACTTGTTAAAGGGAACACACTGGAGTGAGGGAGGTACTGGTTAGAGGGATCACACTGGAGTGAGTCAGGCACTGGTTAGAGGGGCCACACTAGAGTGAGGGAGGCACTGTTTAGATGGGTCACACTGGAGTGAGGGAGGGCACTGGTTAGAGGGGCCACACTAGAGTGAGACAGGCACTGGTTAGAGGGATCACACTGAAGTGAGGGAGGCACTGGTTAGAGGGATCACACTGGAGTGAGTCAGGCACTGGTTAGAGGGGCCACACTAGAGTGAGGGAGGCACTGTTTAGAGGGGTCACACTGGAGTGAGGGAGGGCACTGGTTAGAGGGATCACACTGGAGTGAGTCAGGCACTGGTTAGAGGGGCCACACTAGAGTGAGGGAGGCACTGTTTAGATGGGTCACACTGGAGTGAGGGAGGGCACTGGTTAGAGGGGCCACACTAGAGTGAGACAGGCACTGGTTAGAGGGATCACACTGAAGTGAGGGAGGCACTGGTTAGAGGGATCACACTGGAGTGAGTCAGGCACTGGTTAGAGGGGCCACACTAGAGTGAGGGAGGCACTGTTTAGAGGGGTCACACTGGAGTGAGGGAGGGCACTGGTTAGAGAGGTCACACTGGAGTGAGAGAGGCACTGGTTAGAGGGGTCACATTGGAGAGAGGGAGGTACTGGTTAGAGGGGTCACATTGGAGTGAGGGATGCACTGGTTAGAGGGATCACACTGGAGTGAGTTAGGCACTTGTTAGAGGGAACACACTGGAGTGAGGGAGGAACTGGTTAAAGGGATCACACTGGAGTCAGTCAGGCACTGGTTAAAGGGATCACACTGGAGTGAGGGAGGCACTGTTTAGAGGGGTCACACTGGAGTGAGGTAGGCAGTGGTTAGAGGGATCACACTGGAGTGAGGAAGGCACTGGTTAGAGGGATCACACTGGAGTGAGGCAGGCAGTGGTTTGATGGATCACACTGGAGTGAGGGAGGCACTTGTTAGAGGGAACACATTGGAGTGAGGGAGGCACTGGTTAAAGGGATCGCACTGGAGTGAGGGAGGCACTGCTTAAAGGGATCGCATATGGAGTGAGGGAGGCACTGGTTAGAGGGATCACACTGGCGTGAGGAAGGCAGTGGTTTGTTGGATCACACTGGAGTGAGGTAGGCAGTGGTTAGAGGGATCACACTGGAGTGAGGGAGGCACTGGTCAGAGGGATCACACTGGAGTGAGTCAGGCACTGGTTAGAGGGGCCACACTAGAGTGAGTGAGGGCACTGGTTCGATGGTCACACTTGAGTGAGGGAGAGCACTGGTTAGAGGTGTCACATTGGAGAGAGGGAGGCACTGGTTATAGGGATCACATTGGAGTGAGGGATGCACTGGTTAGAGGGATCACACAGGAGTGACGGAGAGCACTGGTTAGAGGGGTCACACTGGAGCGAGTGAGGGCACTGGTTCGATGGTCACACTGGAGTGAGGGAGAGCACTGGTTAGAGGGATCACACTGGAGTGAGTTAGGCATTTGTTAGAGGGAACACACTGGAGTGAGGGAGGAACTGGTTAAAGGGATCACACTGGAGTCAGTCAGGCACTGGTTAAAGGGATCACACTGGAGTGAGGGAGGCACTGTTTAGAGGGGTCACACTGGAGTGAGGTAGGCAGTGGTTAGAGGGATCACACTGGAGTGAGGAAGGCACTGGTTAGAGGGTCACACTGGAGTGAGGCAGGCAGTGGTTTGATGGATCACACTGGAGTGAGGGAGGCACTTGTTAGAGGGATCGCACTGGAGTGAGGGAGGCACTGGTTAGAGGGATCACACTGGAGTGAGGGAGGCACTGGTTAGAGGGTCACACTGGAGTGAGGCAGGCACTGGTTTGATGGATCACACTGGAGTGAAGGAGGCACTTGTTAGAGGGAACACACTGGAGTGAGGGAGGCACTGGTTAAAGGGATCACACTGGAGTGAAGGATGCACTGGTTAGAGGGGCCACACTGGAGTGAGGGAGGCACTTGTTAAAGGGATCACACTGGAGTGAAGGATGCACTGGTTAGAGGGGCCACACTGGAGTGAGGGAGGCACTGGTTAGAGGGATCGCACTGGAGTGAAGGAGGCAGTGGTTAGAGGGATCACACTGGAGTGAGGGAGGCACTGGTTAGAGGGATTACACTGGAGTGAGTCAGGCACTGGTTAGATGGATCACACTGGAGTGAGGGAGGCACTGGTTAGAGGGATTACACTGGAGTGAGTCAGGCACTGGTTAGAGGGATCACACTGGAGTGAGGGAGGCACTGGTTAGAGGGATCACACTGGAGTGAGGGAGGCACTGGTTAGAGGGATCACACTGGAGTGAGGGAGGCACTGGTTAGAGGGATCACACTGGAGTGAGGGAGGCACTGGTTAGAGGGATCACACTGGAGTGAGGGAGGCACTGGTTAGAGGGATTACACTGGAGTGAGTCAGGCACTGGTTAGAGGGTTACACTGGAGTGAGGGAGGCACTGGTTAGAGGGATCACACTGGAGTGAGGGAGGCACTGGTTAGAGGGATCACACTGGAGTGAGGGAGGCACTGGTTAGAGGGATCACACTGGAGTGAGGGAGGCACTGGTTAGAGGGATTACACTGGAGTGAGTCAGGCACTGGTTAGAGGGATCACAATGGAGTGAGGGAGGCACTGGTTAGAGGGATTACACTTGAGTGAGTCAGGCACTGGTTAGAGGGATCACACTGGAGTGAGGGAGGCACTGGTTAGAGGGATCACACTGGAGTGAGGGAGGCACTGGTTAGAGGGATCACACTGGAGTGAGGGAGGCACTGGTTAGAGGGATCACACTGGAGTGAGGGAGGCACTGGTTAGAGGGATCACACTGGAGTGAGGGAGGCACTGGTTAGAGGGATTACACTGGAGTGAGTCAGGCACTGGTTAGAGGGATCACACTGGAGTGAGGGAGGCACTGGTTAGAGGGATTACACTGGAGTGAGTCAGGCACTGGTTAGAGGGATCACACTGGAGTGAGGGAGGCACTGGTTAGAGGGATCACACTGGAGTGAGGGAGGCACTGGTTAGAGGGATTGCACTGGAGTGAGGGAGGCACTGGTTAGAGGGGTCACACTGGAGTGAGGGAGGCACTGGTTAGAGGGATCACACTGGAGTGAAGCAGGCACTGGTTAAAGGGATCACACTGGAGTGAGGGAGGTACTGGTTAGAGGGATCACACTGCAGTGAAGCAGGCACTGGTTAGAGGGATCACACTGGAGTGAGTTAGGCACTGGTTAGAGGGTTACACTGGAGTGAGGGAGGCACTGGTTATCGGGACCACACTGGAGTGAGGGAGGCACTGGTTAGAGGGATCACACTGGAGTGAGGGAGGCACTGGTTAGAGGGATCACACTGGAGTGAGTCAGGCACTGGTTAGAGGTGCCACACTAGAGTGAGGGAGGCACTGTTTAGAGGGGTCACACTGGAGTGAGGGAGGGCACTGGTTAGGGGGATCACACTGGAGTGAGTCAGGCACTGGTTGGAGGGGCCACACTAGAGTGAGGGAGGCACTGTTTAGAGGGGTCACACTGGAGTGAGGGAGGGCACTGGTTAGAGGGGCCACACTAGAGTGAGGCAGGCACTGGTTAGAGGGATCACACTGGAGTGAGGGAGGCACTGGTTAGAGGGGCCACACTAGAGTGAGGCAGGCACTGGTTAGAGGGATCACACTGGAATGAGGGAGGGCACTGGTTAGAGGGGCCACACTAGAGTGAGGCAGGCACTGGTTAGAGGGGTCACACTGGAGTGAGGGAGGGCACTGGTTAGAGGGGCCACACTAGAGTGAGGCAGGCACTGATTAGAGGGATCACACTGGAGTGAGGGAGGCACTGGTTAGAGGGATCACACTGGAGTGAGTCAGGCACTGGTTAGAGGGGTCACATTGGAGAGAGGGAGGTACTGGTTAGAGGGGTCACATTGGAGAGAGGGAGGTACTGGTTAGAGGGGTCACATTGGAGTGAGGGATGCACTGGTTAGAGGGATCACACTGGAGTGACGGAGAGCACTGGTTAGAGGGGTCACACTGGAGCGAGTGAGGGCACTGGTTCGATGGTCACACTGGAGTGAGGGAGAGCACTGGTTAGAGGGGTCACACTGGAGCGAGCGAGGCACTGGTTAGAGGGTCACACTGGAGTGAGGCAGGCAGTGGTTTGATGGATCACACTGGAGTGAAGGAGGCACTTGTTAGAGGGAACATACTGGAGTGAGGGAGGCACTGGTTAAAGGGATCACACTGGAGTGAGTCAGGCATTGGTTAAAGGGATCGCACTGGAGTGAGGGAGGCACTGTTTAGAGGGATCACACTGGAGTGAGGGAGGCACTGGTTAGAGGGGTCACACTGGAGTGAAGGAGGCACTGGTTAAAGGAATCACACTGGAGTGAAGGAGGCACTGGTTAGAGTGGTCACACTGGAGTGAAGGAGGCACTGGTTAAAGGGATCACACTGGAGTGAAGGAGGCACTGGTTAGAGGGGTCACACTGGAGTGAGGGAGGCACTGGTTAGAGGGATCACACTGGAGTGAAGCAGGCACTGGTTATAGGGATCACACTGGAGTGAAGGAGGCACTGGTTAAAGGAATCACACTGGAGTGAAGGAGGCACTGGTTAGAGGGGTCACACTGGAGTGAAGGAGGCACTGGTTAGAGGGGTCACACTGGAGTGAAGGAGGCACTGGTTAAAGGGATCACACTGGAGTGAAGGAGGCACTGGTTAGAGGGGTCACACTGGAGTGAGGGAGGCACTGGTTAGAGGGATTGCACTGGAGTGAGGGAGGCACTGGTTAGAGGGGTCACACTGGAGTGAGGGAGGCACTGGTTAGAGGGATCACACTGGAGTGAAGCAGGCACTGGTTAAAGGGATCACACTGGAGTGAGGGAGGCACTGGTTAGAGGGATCACACTGCAGTGAAGCAGGCACTGGTTAGAGGGATCACACTGGAGTGAGTTAGGCACTGGTTAGAGGGTTACACTGGAGTGAGGGAGGCACTGGTTATAGGGACCGCACTGGAGTGAGGGAGGCACTGGTTAGAGGGATCACACTGGAGTGAGGGAGGCACTGGTTAGAGGGATCACACTGGAGTGAGTCAGGCACTGGTTAGAGGTGCCACACTAGAGTGAGGGAGGCACTGTTTAGAGGGGTCACACTGGAGTGAGGGAGGGCACTGGTTAGGGGGATCACACTGGAGTGAGTCAGGCACTGGTTGGAGGGGCCACACTAGAGTGAGGGAGGCACTGTTTAGAGGGGTCACACTGGAGTGAGGGAGGGCACTGGTTAGAGGGGCCACACTAGAGTGAGGCAGGCACTGGTTAGAGGGATCACACTGGAGTGAGGGAGGCACTGGTTAGAGGGGCCACACTAGAGTGAGGCAGGTACTGGTTAGAGGGATCACACTGGAGTGAGGGAGGGCACTGGTTAGAGGGGCCACACTAGAGTGAGGCAGGCACTGCTTAGAGGGGTCACACTGGAGTGAGGGAGGGCACTGGTTAGAGGGGCCACACTAGAGTGAGGCAGGCACTGATTAGAGGGATCACACTGGAGTGAGGGAGGCACTGGTTAGAGGGATCACACTGGAGTGAGTCAGGCACTGGTTGGAGGGGCCACACTAGAGTGAGGGAGGCACTGTTTAGAGGGGTCACACTGGAGTGAGGGAGGGCACTGGTTAGAGGGGCCACACTAGAGTGAGGGAGGCACTGGTTAGAGGGATCACACTGGAGTGAGGGAGGCACTGGTTAGAGGGATCACACTGGAGTGAGGGAGGCACTGGTTAGAGGGATCACACTGGAGTGAGGGAGGCACTGGTTAGAGGGATTACACTGGAGTGAGTCAGGCACTGGTTAGAGGGATCACACTGGAGTGAGGGAGGCACTGGTTAGAGGGATTACACTGGAGTGAGTCAGGCACTGGTTAGAGGGATCACACTGGAGTCAGGGAGGCACTGGTTAGAGGGATCACACTGGAGTGAGGGAGGCACTGGTTAGAGGGATTGCACTGGAGTGAGGGAGGCACTGGTTAGAGGGGTCACACTGGAGTGAGGGAGGCACTGGTTAGAGGGATCACACTGGAGTGAAGCAGGCACTGGTTAAAGGGATCACACTGGAGTGAGGGAGGCACTGGTTAGAGGGATCACACTGCAGTGAAGCAGGCACTGGTTAGAGGGATCACACTGGAGTGAGTTAGGCACTGGTTAGAGGGTTACACTGGAGTGAGGGAGGCACTGGTTATAGGGACCGCACTGGAGTGAGGGAGGCACTGGTTAGAGGGATCACACTGGAGTGAGGGAGGCACTGGTTAGAGGGATCACACTGGAGTGAGTCAGGCACTGGTTAGAGGTGCCACACTAGAGTGAGGGAGGCACTGTTTAGAGGGGTCACACTGGAGTGAGGGAGGGCACTGGTTAGGGGGATCACACTGGAGTGAGTCAGGCACTGGTTGGAGGGGCCACACTAGAGTGAGGGAGGCACTGTTTAGAGGGGTCACACTGGAGTGAGGGAGGGCACTGGTTAGAGGGGCCACACTAGAGTGAGGCAGGCACTGGTTAGAGGGATCACACTGGAGTGAGGGAGGCACTGGTTAGAGGGGCCACACTAGAGTGAGGCAGGTACTGGTTAGAGGGATCACACTGGAGTGAGGGAGGGCACTGGTTAGAGGGGCCACACTAGAGTGAGGCAGGCACTGGTTAGAGGGGTCACACTGGAGTGAGGGAGGGCACTGGTTAGAGGGGCCACACTAGAGTGAGGCAGGCACTGATTAGAGGGATCACACTGGAGTGAGGGAGGCACTGGTTAGAGGGATCACACTGGAGTGAGTCAGGCACTGGTTAGAGGGGTCACATTGGAGAGAGGGAGGTACTGGTAGAGGGGTCACATTGGAGAGAGGGAGGTACTGGTTAGAGGGGTCACATTGGAGTGAGGGATGCACTGGTTAGAGGGATCACACTGGAGTGACGGAGAGCACTGGTTAGAGGGGTCACACTGGAGCGAGTGAGGGCACTGGTTCGATGGTCACACTGGAGTGAGGGAGAGCACTGGTTAGAGGGGTCACACTGGAGCGAGGGAGGCACTGGTTAGAGGGTCACACTGGAGTGAGGCAGGCAGTGGTTTGATGGATCACACTGGAGTGAAGGAGGCACTTGTTAGAGGGAACATACTGGAGTGAGGGATGCACTGGTTAAAGGGATCACACTGGAGTGAGTCAGGCATTGGTTAAAGGGATCGCACTGGAGTGAGGGAGGCACTGTTTAGAGGGATCACACTGGAGTGAGGGAGGCACTGGTTAGAGGGGTCACACTGGAGTGAAGGAGGCACTGGTTAAAGGAATCACACTGGAGTGAAGGAGGCACTGGTTAGAGGGGTCACACTGGAGTGAAGGAGGCACTGGTTAAAGGGATCACACTGGAGTGAAGGAGGCACTGGTTAGAGGGGTCACACTGGAGTGAGGGAGGCACTGGTTAGAGGGGTCACACTGGAGTGAAGGAGGCACTGGTTAAAGGGATCACACTGGAGTGAAGGAGGCACTGGTTAGAGGGGTCACACTGGAGTGAGGGAGGCACTGGTTAGAGGGATCACACTGGAGTGAAGCATGCACTGGTTAGAGGGATCACACTGGAGTGAGTTAGGCAGTGGTTAGAGGGTTACACTGGAGTGAGTCAGGCACTGGTTAGAGGGATCACAATGGAGTGAAGCAGGCAGTGGTTAGAGGGTCACACTGGAGTGAGGGAGGCACTTGTTAGAGGGGTCACACTTGAGTGAGTGAGGGCACTGGTTAGAGGGGTCACACTGGAGTGAGGGTGGCACTGGTTAGAGGGTTACACTGGAGTGAGGGAGGCACTGGTTAGAGGGTTACACTGGAGTGAGGGAGGCACTGGTTAGAGGGATCACACTGGAGTGAGGGAGGCACTTGTTAAAGGGAACACACTGGAGTGAGGGAGGAACTGGTTAGAGGGATCACACTGGAGTGAGTCAGGCACTGGTTAGAGGGGCCACACTAGAGTGAGGGAGGCACTGTTTAGATGGGTCACACTGGAGTGAGGGAGGGCACTGGTTAGAGGGGCCACACTAGAGTGAGACAGGCACTGGTTAGAGGGATCACACTGAAGTGAGGGAGGCACTGGTTAGAGGGATCACACTGGAGTGAGTCAGGCACTGGTTAGAGGGGCCACACTAGAGTGAGGGAGGCACTGTTTAGAGGGGTCACACTGGAGTGAGGGAGGGCACTGGTTAGAGGGATCACACTGGAGTGAGTCAGGCACTGGTTAGAGGGGCCACACTAGAGTGAGGGAGGCACTGTTTAGAGGGGTCACACTGGAGTGAGGGAGGGCACTGGTTAGAGGGGCCACACTAGAGTGAGACAGGCACTGGTTAGAGGGATCACACTGAAGTGAGGGAGGCACTGGTTAGAGGGATCACACTGGAGTGAGTCAGGCACTGGTTAGAGGGGCCACACTAGAGTGAGGGAGGCACTGTTTAGAGGGGTCACACTGGAGTGAGGGAGGGCACTGGTTAGAGAGGTCACACTGGAGTGAGAGAGGCACTGGTTAGAGGGGTCACATTGGAGAGAGGGAGGTACTGGTTAGAGGGGTCACATTGGAGTGAGGGATGCACTGGTTAGAGGGATCACACTGGAGTGAGTTAGGCACTTGTTAGAGGGAACACACTGGAGTGAGGGAGGAACTGGTTAAAGGGATCACACTGGAGTCAGTCAGGCACTGGTTAAAGGGATCACACTGGAGTGAGGGAGGCACTGTTTAGAGGGGTCACACTGGAGTGAGGTAGGCAGTGGTTAGAGGGATCACACTGGAGTGAGGAAGGCACTGGTTAGAGGGATCACACTGGAGTGAGGCAGGCAGTGGTTTGATGGATCACACTGGAGTGAGGGAGGCACTTGTTAGAGGGAACACATTGGAGTGAGGGAGGCACTGGTTAAAGGGATCGCACTGGAGTGAGGGAGGCACTGCTTAAAGGGATCGCATATGGAGTGAGGGAGGCACTGGTTAGAGGGATCACACTGGCGTGAGGAAGGCAGTGGTTTGTTGGATCACACTGGAGTGAGGTAGGCAGTGGTTAGAGGGATCACACTGGAGTGAGGGAGGCACTGGTCAGAGGGATCACACTGGAGTGAGTCAGGCACTGGTTCGAGGGGCCACACTAGAGTGAGTGAGGGCACTGGTTCGATGGTCACACTTGAGTGAGGGAGAGCACTGGTTAGAGGGGTCACATTGGAGAGAGGGAGGCACTGGTTATAGGGATCACATTGGAGTGAGGGATGCACTGGTTAGAGGGATCACACAGGAGTGACGGAGAGCACTGGTTAGAGGGGTCACACTGGAGCAAGTGAGGGCACTGGTTCGATGGTCACACTGGAGTGAGGGAGAGCACTGGTTAGAGGGATCACACTGGAGTGAGTTAGGCATTTGTTAGAGGGAACACACTGGAGTGAGGGAGGAACTGGTTAAAGGGATCACACTGGAGTCAGTCAGGCACTGGTTAAAGGGATCACACTGGAGTGAGGGAGGCACTGTTTAGAGGGGTCACACTGGAGTGAGGTAGGCAGTGGTTAGAGGGATCACACTGGAGTGAGGAAGGCACTGGTTAGAGGGTCACACTGGAGTGAGGCAGGCAGTGGTTTGATGGATCACACTGGAGTGAGGGAGGCACTTGTTAGAGGGATCGCACTGGAGTGAGGGAGGCACTGGTTAGAGGGATCACACTGGAGTGAGGGAGGCACTGGTTAGAGGGTCACACTGGAGTGAGGCAGGCACTGGTTTGATGGATCACACTGGAGTGAAGGAGGCACTTGTTAGAGGGAACACACTGGAGTGAGGGAGGCACTGGTTAAAGGGATCACACTGGAGTGAAGGATGCACTGGTTAGAGGGGCCACACTGGAGTGAGGGAGGCACTTGTTAAAGGGATCACACTGGAGTGAAGGATGCACTGGTTAGAGGGGCCACACTGGAGTGAGGGAGGCACTGGTTAGAGGGATCGCACTGGAGTGAAGGAGGCAGTGGTTAGAGGGATCACACTGGAGTGAGGGAGGCACTGGTTAGAGGGATTACACTGGAGTGAGTCAGGCACTGGTTAGATGGATCACACTGGAGTGAGGGAGGCACTGGTTAGAGGGATTACACTGGAGTGAGTCAGGCACTGGTTAGAGGGATCACACTGGAGTGAGGGAGGCACTGGTTAGAGGGATCACACTGGAGTGAGGGAGGCACTGGTTAGAGGGATCACACTGGAGTGAGGGAGGCACTGGTTAGAGGGATCACACTGGAGTGAGGGAGGCACTGGTTAGAGGGATCACACTGGAGTGAGGGAGGCACTGGTTAGAGGGATTACACTGGAGTGAGTCAGGCACTGGTTAGAGGGTTACACTGGAGTGAGGGAGGCACTGGTTAGAGGGATCACACTGGAGTGAGGGAGGCACTGGTTAGAGGGATCACACTGGAGTGAGGGAGGCACTGGTTAGAGGGATCACACTGGAGTGAGGGAGGCACTGGTTAGAGGGATCACACTGGAGTGAGGGAGGCACTGGTTAGAGGGATTACACTGGAGTGAGTCAGGCACTGGTTAGAGGGATCACACTGGAGTGAGGGAGGCACTGGTTAGAGGGATTACACTGGAGTGAGTCAGGCACTGGTTAGAGGGATCACACTGGAGTGAGGGAGGCACTGGTTAGAGGGATCACACTGGAGTGAGGGAGGCACTGGTTAGAGGGATCACACTGGAGTGAGGGAGGCACTGGTTAGAGGGATCACACTGGAGTGAGGGAGGCACTGGTTAGAGGGATCACACTGGAGTGAGGGAGGCACTGGTTAGAGGGATTACACTGGAGTGAGTCAGGCACTGGTTAGAGGGATCACACTGGAGTGAGGGAGGCACTGGTTAGAGGGATTACACTGGAGTGAGTCAGGCACTGGTTAGAGGGATCACACTGGAGTGAGGGAGGCACTGGTTAGAGGGATCACACTGGAGTGAGGGAGGCACTGGTTAGAGGGATTGCACTGGAGTGAGGGAGGCACTGGTTAGAGGGGTCACACTGGAGTGAGGGAGGCACTGGTTAGAGGGATCACACTGGAGTGAAGCAGGCACTGGTTAAAGGGATCACACTGGAGTGAGGGAGGCACTGGTTAGAGGGATCACACTGCAGTGAAGCAGGCACTGGTTAGAGGGATCACACTGGAGTGAGTTAGGCACTGGTTAGAGGGTTACACTGGAGTGAGGGAGGCACTGGTTATCGGGACCACACTGGAGTGAGGGAGGCACTGGTTAGAGGGGCCACACTAGAGTGAGACAGGCACTGGTTAGAGGGATCACACTGAAGTGAGGGAGGCACTGGTTAGAGGGATCACACTGGAGTGAGTCAGGCACTGGTTAGAGGGGCCACACTAGAGTGAGGGAGGCACTGTTTAGAGGGGTCACACTGGAGTGAGGGAGGGCACTGGTTAGAGAGGTCACACTGGAGTGAGAGAGGCACTGGTTAGAGGGGTCACATTGGAGAGAGGGAGGTACTGGTTAGAGGGGTCACATTGGAGTGAGGGATGCACTGGTTAGAGGGATCACACTGGAGTGAGTTAGGCACTTGTTAGAGGGAACACACTGGAGTGAGGGAGGAACTGGTTAAAGGGATCACACTGGAGTCAGTCAGGCACTGGTTAAAGGGATCACACTGGAGTGAGGGAGGCACTGTTTAGAGGGGTCACACTGGAGTGAGGTAGGCAGTGGTTAGAGGGATCACACTGGAGTGAGGAAGGCACTGGTTAGAGGGATCACACTGGAGTGAGGCAGGCAGTGGTTTGATGGATCACACTGGAGTGAGGGAGGCACTTGTTAGAGGGAACACATTGGAGTGAGGGAGGCACTGGTTAAAGGGATCGCACTGGAGTGAGGGAGGCACTGCTTAAAGGGATCGCATATGGAGTGAGGGAGGCACTGGTTAGAGGGATCACACTGGCGTGAGGAAGGCAGTGGTTTGTTGGATCACACTGGAGTGAGGTAGGCAGTGGTTAGAGGGATCACACTGGAGTGAGGGAGGCACTGGTCAGAGGGATCACACTGGAGTGAGTCAGGCACTGGTTAGAGGGGCCACACTAGAGTGAGTGAGGGCACTGGTTCGATGGTCACACTTGAGTGAGGGAGAGCACTGGTTAGAGGGGTCACATTGGAGAGAGGGAGGCACTGGTTATAGGGATCACATTGGAGTGAGGGATGCACTGGTTAGAGGGATCACACAGGAGTGACGGAGAGCACTGGTTAGAGGGGTCACACTGGAGCAAGTGAGGGCACTGGTTCGATGGTCACACTGGAGTGAGGGAGAGCACTGGTTAGAGGGATCACACTGGAGTGAGTTAGGCATTTGTTAGAGGGAACACACTGGAGTGAGGGAGGAACTGGTTAAAGGGATCACACTGGAGTCAGTCAGGCACTGGTTAAAGGGATCACACTGGAGTGAGGGAGGCACTGTTTAGAGGGGTCACACTGGAGTGAGGTAGGCAGTGGTTAGAGGGATCACACTGGAGTGAGGAAGGCACTGGTTAGAGGGTCACACTGGAGTGAGGCAGGCAGTGGTTTGATGGATCACACTGGAGTGAGGGAGGCACTTGTTAGAGGGATCGCACTGGAGTGAGGGAGGCACTGGTTAGAGGGATCACACTGGAGTGAGGGAGGCACTGGTTAGAGGGTCACACTGGAGTGAGGCAGGCACTGGTTTGATGGATCACACTGGAGTGAAGGAGGCACTTGTTAGAGGGAACACACTGGAGTGAGGGAGGCACTGGTTAAAGGGATCACACTGGAGTGAAGGATGCACTGGTTAGAGGGGCCACACTGGAGTGAGGGAGGCACTTGTTAAAGGGATCACACTGGAGTGAAGGATGCACTGGTTAGAGGGGCCACACTGGAGTGAGGGAGGCACTGGTTAGAGGGATCGCACTGGAGTGAAGGAGGCAGTGGTTAGAGGGATCACACTGGAGTGAGGGAGGCACTGGTTAGAGGGATTACACTGGAGTGAGTCAGGCACTGGTTAGATGGATCACACTGGAGTGAGGGAGGCACTGGTTAGAGGGATTACACTGGAGTGAGTCAGGCACTGGTTAGAGGGATCACACTGGAGTGAGGGAGGCACTGGTTAGAGGGATCACACTGGAGTGAGGGAGGCACTGGTTAGAGGGATCACACTGGAGTGAGGGAGGCACTGGTTAGAGGGATCACACTGGAGTGAGGGAGGCACTGGTTAGAGGGATCACACTGGAGTGAGGGAGGCACTGGTTAGAGGGATTACACTGGAGTGAGTCAGGCACTGGTTAGAGGGTTACACTGGAGTGAGGGAGGCACTGGTTAGAGGGATCACACTGGAGTGAGGGAGGCACTGGTTAGAGGGATCACACTGGAGTGAGGGAGGCACTGGTTAGAGGGATCACACTGGAGTGAGGGAGGCACTGGTTAGAGGGATCACACTGGAGTGAGGGAGGCACTGGTTAGAGGGATTACACTGGAGTGAGTCAGGCACTGGTTAGAGGGATCACACTGGAGTGAGGGAGGCACTGGTTAGAGGGATTACACTGGAGTGAGTCAGGCACTGGTTAGAGGGATCACACTGGAGTGAGGGAGGCACTGGTTAGAGGGATCACACTGGAGTGAGGGAGGCACTGGTTAGAGGGATCACACTGGAGTGAGGGAGGCACTGGTTAGAGGGATCACACTGGAGTGAGGGAGGCACTGGTTAGAGGGATCACACTGGAGTGAGGGAGGCACTGGTTAGAGGGATTACACTGGAGTGAGTCAGGCACTGGTTAGAGGGATCACACTGGAGTGAGGGAGGCACTGGTTAGAGGGATTACACTGGAGTGAGTCAGGCACTGGTTAGAGGGATCACACTGGAGTGAGGGAGGCACTGGTTAGAGGGATCACACTGGAGTGAGGGAGGCACTGGTTAGAGGGATTGCACTGGAGTGAGGGAGGCACTGGTTAGAGGGGTCACACTGGAGTGAGGGAGGCACTGGTTAGAGGGATCACACTGGAGTGAAGCAGGCACTGGTTAAAGGGATCACACTGGAGTGAGGGAGGCACTGGTTAGAGGGATCACACTGCAGTGAAGCAGGCACTGGTTAGAGGGATCACACTGGAGTGAGTTAGGCACTGGTTAGAGGGTTACACTGGAGTGAGGGAGGCACTGGTTATCGGGACCACACTGGAGTGAGGGAGGCACTGGTTAGAGGGATCACACTGGAGTGAGGGAGGCACTGGTTAGAGGGAACACACTGGAGTGAGTCAGGCACTGGTTAGAGGTGCCACACTAGAGTGAGGGAGGCACTGTTTAGAGGGGTCACACTGGAGTGAGGGAGGGCACTGGTTAGGGGGATCACACTGGAGTGAGTCAGGCACTGGTTGGAGGGGCCACACTAGAGTGAGGGAGGCACTGTTTAGAGGGGTCACACTGGAGTGAGGGAGGGCACTGGTTAGAGGGGCCACACTAGAGTGAGGCAGGCACTGGTTAGGGGGATCACACTGGAGTGAGGGAGGCACTGGTTAGAGGGGCCACACTAGAGTGAGGCAGGCACTGGTTAGAGGGATCACACTGGAGTGAGGGAGGGCACTGGTTAGAGTGGCCACACTAGAGTGAGGCAGGCACTGGTTAGAGGGGTCACACTGGAGTGAGGGAGGGCACTGGTTAGAGGGGCCACACTAGAGTGAGGCAGGCACTGATTAGAGGGATCACACTGGAGTGAGGGAGGCACTGGTTAGAGGGATCACACTGGAGTGAGTCAGGCACTGGTTAGAGGGGTCACATTGGAGAGAGGGAGGTACTGGTTAGAGGGGTCACATTGGAGAGAGGGAGGTACTGGTTAGAGGGGTCACATTGGAGTGAGGGATGCACTGGTTAGAGGGATCACACTGGAGTGACGGAGAGCACTGGTTAGAGGGGTCACACTGGAGCGAGTGAGGGCACTGGTTCGATGGTCACACTGGAGTGAGGGAGAGCACTGGTTAGAGGGGTCACACTGGAGCGAGGGAGGCACTGGTTAGAGGGTCACACTGGAGTGAGGCAGGCAGTGGTTTGATGGATCACACTGGAGTGAAGGAGGCACTTGTTAGAGGGAACATACTGGAGTGAGGGAGGCACTGGTTAAAGGGATCAGACTGGAGTGAGTCAGGCATTGGTTAAAGGGATCGCACTGGAGTGAGGGAGGCACTGTTTAGAGGGATCACACTGGAGTGAGGGAGGCACTGGTTAGAGGGGTCACACTGGAGTGAAGGAGGCACTGGTTAAAGGAATCACACTGGAGTGAAGGAGGCACTGGTTAGAGTGGTCACACTGGAGTGAAGGAGGCACTGGTTAAAGGGATCACACTGGAGTGAAGGAGGCACTGGTTAGAGGGGTCACACTGGAGTGAGGGAGGCACTGGTTAGAGGGATCACACTGGAGTGAAGCAGGCACTGGTTAGAGGGATCACACTGGAGTGAAGGAGGCACTGGTTAAAGGAATCACACTGGAGTGAAGGAGGCACTGGTTAGAGGGGTCACACTGGAGTGAAGGAGGCACTGGTTAGAGGGGTCACACTGGAGTGAAGGAGGCACTGGTTAAAGGGATCACACTGGAGTGAAGGAGGCACTGGTTAGAGGGGTCACACTGGAGTGAGGGAGGCACTGGTTAGAGGGATCATACTGGAGTGAAGCAGGCACTGGTTAGAGGGATCACAATGGAGTGAAGCAGGCAGTGGTTAGAGGGTCACACTGGAGTGAGGGAGGCACTGGTTAGAGGGGTCACACTTGAGTGAGTGAGGGCACTGGTTAGAGGGGTCACACTGGAGTGAGGGTGGCACTGGTTAGAGGGTTACACTGGAGTGATGGAGGCACTGGTTAGAGGGTTACACTGGAGTGAGGGAGGCACTGGTTAGAGGGATCACACTGGAGTGAGGGAGGCACTTGTTAAAGGGAACACACTGGAGTGAGGGAGGAACTGGTTAGAGGGATCACACTGGAGTGAGTCAGGCACTGGTTAGAGGGGCCACACTAGAGTGAGGGAGGCACTGTTTAGAGGGGTCACACTGGAGTGAGGGAGGGCACTGGTTAGAGGGATCACACTGGAGTGAGTCAGGCACTGGTTAGAGGGGCCACACTAGAGTGAGGGAGGCACTGTTTAGAGGGGTCACACTGGAGTGAGGGAGGGCACTGGTTAGAGGGGCCACACTAGAGTGAGACAGGCACTGGTTAGAGGGATCACACTGAAGTGAGGGAGGCACTGGTTAGAGGGATCACACTGGAGTGAGTCAGGCACTGGTTAGAGGGGCCACACTAGAGTGAGGGAGGCACTGTTTAGAGGGGTCACACTGGAGTGAGGGAGGGCACTGGTTAGAGAGGTCACACTGGAGTGAGAGAGGCACTGGTTAGAGGGGTCACATTGGAGAGAGGGAGGTACTGGTTAGAGGGGTCACATTGGAGTGAGGGATGCACTGGTTAGAGGGATCACACTGGAGTGAGTTAGGCACTTGTTAGAGGGAACACACTGGAGTGAGGGAGGAACTGGTTAAAGGGATCACACTGGAGTCAGTCAGGCACTGGTTAAAGGGATCACACTGGAGTGAGGGAGGCACTGTTTAGAGGGGTCACACTGGAGTGAGGTATGCAGTGGTTAGAGGGACCACACTGGAGTGAGGAAGGCACTGGTTAGAGGGATCACACTGGAGTGAGGCAGGCAGTGGTTTGATGGATCACACTGGAGTGAGGGAGGCACTTGTTAGAGGGAACACATTGGAGTGAGGGAGGCACTGGTTAAAGGGATCGCACTGGAGTGAGGGAGGCACTGCTTAAAGGGATCGCATATGGAGTGAGGGAGGCACTGGTTAGAGGGATCACACTGGCGTGAGGAAGGCAGTGGTTTGTTGGATCACACTGGAGTGAGGTAGGCAGTGGTTAGAGGGATCACACTGGAGTGAGGGAGGCACTGGTTAGAGGGATCACACTGGAGTGAGTCAGGCACTGGTTAGAGGGGCCACACTAGAGTGAGTGAGGGCACTGGTTCGATGGTCACACTTGAGTGAGGGAGAGCACTGGTTAGAGGGGTCACATTGGAGAGAGGGAGGCACTGGTTATAGGGATCACATTGGAGTGAGGGATGCACTGGTTAGAGGGATCACACAGGAGTGACGGAGAGCACTGGTTAGAGGGGTCACACTGGAGCGAGTGAGGGCACTGGTTCGATGGTCACACTGGAGTGAGGGAGAGCACTGGTTAGAGGGATCACACTGGAGTGAGTTAGGCACTTGTTAGAGGGAACACACTGGAGTGAGGGAGGAACTGGTTAAAGGGATCACACTGGAGTCAGTCAGGCACTGGTTAAAGGGATCACACTGGAGTGAGGGAGGAACTGTTTAGAGGGGTCACACTGGAGTGAGGTAGGCAGTGGTTAGAGGGATCACACTGGAGTGAGGAAGGCACTGGTTAGAGGGATCACACTGGAGTGAGGCAGGCAGTGGTTTGATGGATCACACTGGAGTGAGGGAGGCACTTGTTAGAGGGAACACATTGGAGTGAGGGAGGCACTGGTTAAAGGGATCGCACTGGAGTGAGGGAGGCACTGCTTAAAGGGATCGCATATGGAGTGAGGGAGGCACTGGTTAGAGGGGTCACATTGGAGAGAGGGAGGTACTGGTTAGAGGGGTCACATTGGAGAGAGGGAGGTACTGGTTAGAGGGGTCACATTGGAGTGAGGGATGCACTGGTTAGAGGGATCACACTGGAGTGACGGAGAGCACTGGTTAGAGGGGTCACACTGGAGCGAGTGAGGGCACTGGTTCGATGGTCACACTGGAGTGAGGGAGAGCACTGGTTAGAGGGATCACACTAGAGTGAGTTAGGCACTTGTTAGAGGGAACACACTGGAGTGAGGGAGGAACTGGTTAAAGGGATCACACTGGAGTCAGTCAGGCACTGGTTAAAGGGATCACACTGGAGTGAGGGAGGCACTGTTTAGAGGGGTCACACTGGAGTGAGGTAGGCAGTGGTTAGAGGGATCACACTGGAGTGAGGAAGGCACTGGTTAGAGGGATCACACTGGAGTGAGGCAGGCAGTGGTTTGATGGATCACACTGGAGTGAGGGAGGCACTTGTTAGAGGGAACACATTGGAGTGAGGGAGGCACTGGTTAAAGGGATCGCACTGGAGTGAGGGAGGCACTGCTTAAAGGGATCGCATATGGAGTGAGGGAGGCACTGGTTAGAGGGATCACACTGGCGTGAGGAAGGCAGTGGTTTGTTGGATCATACTGGAGTGAGGTAGGCAGTGGTTAGAGGGATCACACTGGAGTGAGGGAGGCACTGGTTAGAGGGATCACACTGGAGTGAGTCAGGCACTGGTTAGAGGGGCCACACTAGAGTGAGTGAGGGCACTGGTTCGATGGTCACACTTGAGTGAGGGAGAGCACTGGTTAGAGGGGTCACATTGGAGAGAGGGAGGCACTGGTTATAGGGATCACATTGGAGTGAGGGATGCACTGGTTAGAGGGATCACACAGGAGTGACGGAGAGCACTGGTTAGAGGGGTCACACTGGAGTGAGTCAGGCTCTGGTTAGAGGGGTCACATTGGAGAGAGGGAGGTACTGGTTAGAGGGGTCACATTGGAGAGAGGGAGGTACTGGTTAGAGGGGTCACATTGGAGTGAGGGATGCACTGGTTAGAGGGATCACACTGGAGTGACGGAGAGCACTGGTTAGAGGGGTCACACTGGAGCGAGTGAGGGCACTGGTTCGATGGTCACACTGGAGTGAGGGAGAGCACTGGTTAGAGGGGTCACACTGGAGCGAGGGAGGCACTGGTTAGAGGGTCACACTGGAGTGAGGCAGGCAGTGGTTTGATGGATCACACTGGAGTGAAGGAGGCACTTGTTAGAGGGAACATACTGGAGCGAGGGAGGCACTGGTTAAAGGGATCACACTGGAGTGAGTCAGGCATTGGTTAAAGGGATCGCACTGGAGTGAGGGAGGCACTGTTTAGAGGGATCACACTGGAGGGAGGGAGGCACTGGTTAGAGGGGTCACACTGGAGTGAAGGAGGCACTGGTTAAAGGAATCACACTGGAGTGAAGGAGGCACTGGTTAGAGGGGTCACACTGGAGTGAAGGAGGCACTGGTTAAAGGGATCACACTGGAGTGAAGGAGGCACTGGTTAGAGGGGTCACACTGGAGTGAGGGAGGCACTGGTTAGAGGGATCACACTGGAGTGAAGCAGGCACTGGTTAGAGGGATCACACTGGAGTGAAGGAGGCACTGGTTAAAGGAATCACACTGGAGTGAAGGAGGCACTGGTTAGAGGGGTCACACTGGAGTGAAGGAGGCACTGGTTAGAGGGGTCACACTGGAGTGAAGGAGGCACTGGTTAAAGGGATCACACTGGAGTGAAGGAGGCACTGGTTAGAGGGGTCACACTGGAGTGAGGGAGGCACTGGTTAGAGGGATCACACTGGAGTGAAGCAGGCACTGGTTAGAGGGATCACACTGGAGTGAGTTAGGCAGTGGTTAGAGGGTTACACTGGAGTGAGTCAGGCACTGGTTAGAGGGATCACAATGGAGTGAAGCAGGCAGTGGTTAGAGGGTCACACTGGAGTGAGGGAGGCACTTGTTAGAGGGGTCACACTTGAGTGAGTGAGGGCACTGGTTAGAGGGGTCACACTGGAGTGAGGGTGGCACTGGTTAGAGGGTTACACTGGAGTGAGGGAGGCACTGGTTAGAGGGTTACACTGGAGTGAGGGAGGCACTGGTTAGAGGGATCACACTGGAGTGAGGGAGGCACTTGTTAAAGGGAACACACTGGAGTGAGGGAGGAACTGGTTAGAGGGATCACACTGGAGTGAGTCAGGCTCTGGTTAGAGGGGCCACACTAGAGTGAGGGAGGCACTGTTTAGAGGGGTCACACTGGAGTGAGGGAGGGCACTGGTTAGACGGATCACACTGGAGTGAGTCAGGCACTGGTTTGAGGGGCCACACTAGAGTGAGGGAGGCACTGTTTAGAGGGGTCACACTGGAGTGAGGGAGGGCACTGGTTAGAGGGGCCACACTAGAGTGAGACAGGCACTGGTTAGAGGGATCACACTGAAGTGAGGGAGGCACTGGTTAGAGGGATCACACTGGAGTGAGTCAGGCACTGGTTAGAGCGGCCACACTAGAGTGAGGGAGGCACTGTTTAGAGGGGTCACACTGGAGTGAGGGAGGGCACTGGTTAGAGAGGTCACACTGGAGTGAGAGAGGCACTGGTTAGAGGGGTCACATTGGAGAGAGGGAGGTACTGGTTAGAGGGGTCACATTGGAGTGAGGGATGCACTGGTTAGAGGGATCACACTGGAGTGAGTTAGGCACTTGTTAGAGGGAACACACTGGAGTGAGGGAGGAACTGGTTAAAGGGATCACACTGGAGTCAGTCAGGCACTGGTTAAAGGGATCACACTGGAGTGAGGGAGGCACTGTTTAGAGGGGTCACACTGGAGTGAGGTAGGCAGTGGTTAGAGGGATCACACTGGAGTGAGGAAGGCACTGGTTAGAGGGATCACACTGGAGTGAGGCAGGCAGTGGTTTGATTGATCACACTGGAGTGAGGGAGGCACTTGTTAGAGGGAACACATTGGAGTGAGGGAGGCACTGGTTAAAGGGATCGCACTGGAGTGAGGGAGGCACTGCTTAAAGGGATCACATATGGAGTGAGGGAGGCACTGGTTAGAGGGATCACACTGGCGTGAGGAAGGCAGTGGTTTGTTGGATCACACTGGATTGAGGTAGGCAGTGGTTAGAGGGATCACACTGGAGTGAGGGAGGCACTGGTTAGAGGGATCACACTGGAGTGAGTCAGGCACTGGTTAGAGGGGCCACACTAGAGTGAGTGAGGGCACTGGTTCGATGGTCACACTTGAGTGAGGGAGAGCACTGGTTAGAGGGGTCACATTGGAGAGAGGGAGGCACTGGTTATAGGGATCACATTGGAGTGAGGGATGCACTGGTTAGAGGGATCACACAGGAGTGACGGAGAGCACTGGTTAGAGGGGTCACACTGGAGCGAGTGAGGGCACTGGTTCGATGGTCACACTGGAGTGAGGGAGAGCACTGGTTAGAGGGATCACACTGGAGTGAGTTAGGCACTTGTTAGAGGGAACACACTGGAGTGAGGGAGGAACTGGTTAAAGGGATCACACTGGAGTCAGTCAGGCACTGGTTAAAGGGATCACACTGGAGTGAGGGAGGCACTGTTTAGAGGGGTCACACTGGAGTGAGGTAGGCAGTGGTTAGAGGGATCACACTGGAGTGAGGAAGGCACTGGTTAGAGGAATCACACTGGAGTGAGGCAGGCAGTGGTTTGATGGATCACACTGGAGTGAGGGAGGCACTTGTTAGAGGGAACACATTGGAGTGAGGGAGGCACTGGTTAAAGGGATCGCACTGGAGTGAGGGAGGCACTGCTTAAAGGGATCGCATATGGAGTGAGGGAGGCACTGGTTAGAGGGATCACACTGGCGTGAGGAAGGCAGTGGTTTGTTGGATCATACTGGAGTGAGGTAGGCAGTGGTTAGAGGGATCACACTGGAGTGAGGGAGGCACTGGTTAGAGGGATCACACTGGAGTGAGTCAGGCACTGGTTAGAGGGGCCACACTAGAGTGAGTGAGGGCACTGGTTCGATGGTCACACTTGAGTGAGGGAGAGCACTGGTTAGAGGGGTCACATTGGAGAGAGGGAGGCACTGGTTATAGGGATCACATTGGAGTGAGGGATGCACTGGTTAGAGGGATCACACAGGAGTGACGGAGAGCACTGGTTAGAGGGGTCACACTGGAGCGAGTGAGGGCACTGGTTCGATGGTCACACTGGAGTGAGGGAGAGCACTGGTTAGAGGGGTCACACTGGAGCGAGGGAGGCACTTGTTAGAGGGTCACACTGGAGTGAGGCAGGCAGTGGTTTGATGGATCACATTGGAGTGAAGGAGGCACTTGTTAGAGGGAACACACTGGAGTGAGGGAGGCACTGGTTAAAGGGATCACACTGGAGTGAGTCAGGCATTGGTTAAAGGGATCGCACTGGAGGGAGGGAGGCACTGTTTAGAGGGGTCACACTGGAGTGAGGTAGGCAGTGGTTAGAGGGATCACACTGGAGTGAGGAAGGCACTGGTTAGAGGAATCACACTGGAGTGAGGCAGGCAGTGGTTTGATGGATCACACTGGAGTGAGGGAGGCACTTGTTAGAGGGAACACATTGGAGTGAGGGAGGCACTGGTTAAAGGGATCGCACTGGAGTGAGGGAGGCACTGCTTAAAGGGATCGCATATGGAGTGAGGGAGGCACTGGTTAGAGGGATCACACTGGAGTGAAGGAGGCACTGGTTAGAGGGGTCACACTGGAGTGAAGGAGGCACTGGTTAGAGGGTTACACTGGAGTGAGTCAGGCACTGGTTAGAGGGATCACAATGGAGTGAAGCAGGCAGTGGTTAGAGGGTCACACTGGAGTGAGGGAGGCACTTGTTAGAGGGGTCACACTGGAGTGAGGCAGGCAGTGGTTTGATGGATCACATTGGAGTGAAGGAGGCACTTGTTAGAGGGAACACACTGGAGTGAGGGAGGAACTGGTTAAAGGGATCACACTGGAGTCAGTCAGGCACTGGTTAAAGGGATCACACTGGAGTGAGGGAGGCACTGTTTGGAGGGGTCACACTGGAGTGAGGTAGGCAGTGGTTAGAGGGATCACACTGGAGTGAGGAAGGCACTGGTTAGAGGAATCACACTGGAGTGAGGCAGGCAGTGGTTTGATGGATCACACTGGAGTGAGGGAGGCACTTGTTAGAGGGAACACATTGGAGTGAGGGAGGCACTGGTTAAAGGGATCGCACTGGAGTGAGGGAGGCACTGCTTAAAGGGATCGCATATGGAGTGAGGGAGGCACTGGTTAGAGGGATCACACTGGCGTGAGGAAGGCAGTGGTTTGTTGGATCATACTGGAGTGAGGTAGGCAGTGGTTAGAGGGATCACACTGGAGTGAGGGAGGCACTGGTTAGAGGGATCACACTGGAGTGAGTCAGGCACTGGTTAGAGGGGCCACACTAGAGTGAGTGAGGGCACTGGTTCGATGGTCACACTTGAGTGAGGGAGAGCACTGGTTAGAGGGGTCACATTGGAGAGAGGGAGGCACTGGTTATAGGGATCACATTGGAGTGAGGGATGCACTGGTTAGAGGGATCACACAGGAGTGACGGAGAGCACTGGTTAGAGGGGTCACACTGGAGCGAGTGAGGGCACTGGTTCGATGGTCACACTGGAGTGAGGGAGAGCACTGGTTAGAGGGGTCACACTGGAGCGAGGGAGGCACTTGTTAGAGGGTCACACTGGAGTGAGGCAGGCAGTGGTTTGATGGATCACATTGGAGTGAAGGAGGCACTTGTTAGAGGGAACACACTGGAGTGAGGGAGGCACTGGTTAAAGGGATCACACTGGAGTGAGTCAGGCATTGGTTAAAGGGATCGCACTGGAGGGAGGGAGGCACTGTTTAGAGGGATCACACTGGAGTGAGGGAGGCACTGGTTAGAGGGGCACACTGGAGTGAGGCAGGCAGTGGTTTGATGGATCACACTGGAGTGAAGGAGGCACTGGTTAGAGGGGTCACACTGGAGTGAGTTAGGCACTGGTTAAAGGGATCGCACTGGAGTGAGGGAGGCACTGTTTAGAGGGATCACACTGGAGTGAGGGAGGCACTGGTTAGAGGGTCACATTGGAGTGAGGCAGGCAGTGGTTTGATGGATCACACTGGAGTGAAGGAGGCACTGGTTAGAGGGGTCACACTGGAGTGAAGGAGGCACTGGTTAGAGGGTTACACTGGAGTGAGTCAGGCACTGGTTAGAGGGATCACAATGGAGTGAAGCAGGCAGTGGTTAGAGGGTCACACTGGAGTGAGGGAGGCACTTGTTAGAGGGGTCACACTTGAGTGAGTGAGGGCACTGGTTAGAGGGGTCACACTGGAGTGAGGGTGGCACTGGTTAGAGGGTCACACTGTAGTCAGGGAGAGCACTGGTTAGAGGGGTCACATTGGAGTGAGGGAGGCACTGGTTAGAGGGATCACACTGGAGTGAGGGAGGCACTGGTTAGAGGGGCCACACTGGAGTGAGGGAGGCACTTGTTAGAGGGATCGCACTGGAGTGAGGGAGGCACTGGTTAGAGGGGTCACACTGGAGTGAGGGAGGCACTGGTTAGAGGGATCACACTGGAGTGAGGGAGGCACTGGTTAGAGGGGTCACACTGGAGTGAGGGTGGCACTGGTTAGAGTGATCACACTGGAGTGAAGCAGGCACTGGTTAGAGGGGCCACACTAGAGTGAGTGAGGGCACTGGTTCGATGGTCACACTTGAGTGAGGGAGAGCACTGGTTGGAGGGGTCACATTGGAGAGAGGGAGGCACTGGTTATAGGGATCACATTGGAGTGAGGGATGCACTGGTTAGAGGGATCACACAGGAGTGATGGAGAGCACTGGTTAGAGGGGTCACACTGGAGCGAGTGAGGGCACTGGTTCGATGGTCACACTGGAGTGAAGGAGGCACTGGTTAGAGGGGTCACACTGGAGTGAAGGAGGCACTGGTTAGAGGGTTACACTGGAGTGAGTCAGGCACTGGTTAGAGGGATCACAACGGAGTGAAGCAGGCAGTGGTTAGAGGGTCACACTGGAGTGAGGGAGGCACTTGTTAGAGGGGTCACACTTGAGTGAGTGAGGGCACTGGTTAGAGGGGTCACACTGGAGTGAGGGTGGCACTGGTTAGAGGGTCACACTGGAGTCAGGGAGAGCACTGGTTAGAGGGGTCACATTGGAGTGAGGGAGGCACTGGTTAGAGGGATCACACTGGAGTGAGGGAGAGAACTGGTTAGAGGGGTCACACTGGAGTGAGGGAGGCACTGGTTAGAGGGTCACACTGGAGTGAGGCAGGCAGTGGTTTGATGGATCACACTGGAGTGAAGGAGGCACTTGTTAGAGGGATCGCACTTGAGTGAGGGAGGCACTGGTTAGAGGGGTCACACTGGAGTGAGGGAGGCACTGGTTAGAGGGATCACACTGGAGTGAGGGAGGCACTGGTTAGAGGGGTCACACTGGAGTGAGGGAGGCACTGGTTAGAGGGATCACACTGGAGTGAAGCAGGCACTGGTTAGAGGGATCACACTGGAGTGAGTTAGGCACTGGTTAGAGGGATCACACTGGAGTGAGTTAGGCACTGGTTAGAGGGTTACACTGGAGTGAGTCAGGCACTGGTTAGAGGGATCACAATGGAGTGAAGCAGGCAGTGGTTAGAGGGTCACACTGGAGTGAGGGAGGCACTTGGTGGAGGGGTCACACTTGAGTGAGTGAGGGCACTGGTTAGAGGGGTCACACTGGAGTGAGGGTGGCACTGGTTAGAGGGTCACACTGGAGTCAGGGAGAGCACTGGTTCGAGGGGTCACACTGGAGTGAGGGAGGCACTGGTTAGAGGGGTCACACTGGAGTGAGGGAGAGCACTGGTTAGAGGGTCACACTGGAGTGAGGCAGGCAGTGGTTTGATGGATCACACTGGAGTGAGGGAGGCACTTGTTAGAGGGAACATACTGGAGTGAGGGAGGCACTGGTTAAAGGGATCACACTGTAGTGAGTCAGGCATTGGTTAAAGGGATCGCACTGGAGGGAGGGAGGCACTGTTTAGAGGGATCACACTGGAGTGAGGGAGGCACTGGTTAGAGGGGCACACTGGAGTGAGGCAGGCAGTGGTTTGATGGATCACACTGGAGTGAAGGAGGCACTGGTTAGAGGGGTCACACTGGAGTGAAGGAGGCACTGGTTAGAGGGATCACACTGGAGTGAGTTAGGCACTGGTTAAAGGGATCGCACTGGAGTGAGGGAGGCACTGTTTAGAGGGATCACACTGGAGTGAGGGAGGCACTGGTTAGAGGGTCACACTGGAGTGAGGCAGGCAGTGGTTTGATGGATCACACTGGAGTGAAGGAGGCACTGGTTAGAGGGGTCACACTGGAGTGAAGGAGGCACTGGTTAGAGGGTTACACTGGAGTGAGTCAGGCACTGGTTAGAGGGATCACACTGGAGTGAGGGAGAGCACTGGTTAGAGGGTCACACTGGAGTGAGGCAGGCAGTGGTTTGATGGATCACACTGGAGTGAGGGAGGCACTTGTTAGAGGGATCGCACTTGAGTGAGGGAGGCACTGGTTAGAGGGGTCACACTGGAGTGAGGGAGGCACTGGTTAGAGGGATCACACTGGAGTGAGGGAGGCACTGGTTAGAGGGGTCACACTGGAGTGAGGGAGGCACTGGTTAGAGGGATCACACTGGAGTGAAGCAGGCACTGGTTAGAGGGATTACACTGGAGTGAGTTAGGCACTGGTTAGAGGGATCACACTGGAGTGAGTTAGGCACTGGTTAGAGGGTTACACTGGAGTGAGTCAGGCACTGGTTAGAGGGATCACAATGGAGTGAAGCAGGCAGTGGTTAGAGGGTCACACTGGAGTGAGGGAGGCACTTGGTGGAGGGGTCACACTTGAGTGAGTGAGGGCACTGGTTAGAGGGGTCACACTGGAGTGAGGGTGGCACTGGTTAGAGGGTCACACTGGAGTCAGGGAGAGCACTGGTTCGAGGGGTCACACTGGAGTGAGGGAGGCACTGGTTAGAGGGGTCACACTGGAGTGAGGGAGAGCACTGGTTAGAGGGTCACACTGGAGTGAGGCAGGCAGTGGTTTGATGGATCACACTGGAGTGAGGGAGGCACTTGTTAGAGGGAACATACTGGAGTGAGGGAGGCACTGGTTAAAGGGATCACACTGTAGTGAGTCAGGCATTGGTTAAAGGGATCGCACTGGAGGGAGGGAGGCACTGTTTAGAGGGATCACACTGGAGTGAGGGAGGCACTGGTTAGAGGGGCACACTGGAGTGAGGCAGGCAGTGGTTTGATGGATCACACTGGAGTGAAGGAGGCACTGGTTAGAGGGGTCACACTGGAGTGAAGGAGGCACTGGTTAGAGGGATCACACTGGAGTGAGTTAGGCACTGGTTAAAGGGATCGCACTGGAGTGAGGGAGGCACTGTTTAGAGGGATCACACTGGAGTGAGGGAGGCACTGGTTAGAGGGTCACACTGGAGTGAGGCAGGCAGTGGTTTGATGGATCACACTGGAGTGAAGGAGGCACTGGTTAGAGGGGTCACACTGGAGTGAAGGAGGCACTGGTTAGAGGGTTACACTGGAGTGAGTCAGGCACTGGTTAGAGGGATCACACTGGAGTGAGGGAGAGCACTGGTTAGAGGGTCACACTGGAGTGAGGCAGGCAGTGGTTTGATGGATCACACTGGAGTGAGGGAGGCACTTGTTAGAGGGAACATACTGGAGTGAGGGAGGCACTGGTTAAAGGGACCACACTGGAGTGAGGGAGGCACTGGTTAAACGGATCGCACTGGAGTGAGGGAGGCACTGGTTAGAGGGTCACACTGGAGTGAGGCAGGCAGTGGTTTGATGGATCACACTGGAGTGAGGGAGACACTGGTTAGAGGGATCACACTGGAGTGAGTTAGGCACTAGTTAGAGGGTTACACTGGAGTGAGGGAGGCACTGGTTAGAGGGATCACACTGGAGTGAGTTAGGCACTTGTTAGAGGGAACACACTGGAGTGAGGGAGGAACTGGTTAAAGGGATCACACTGGAGTCAGTCAGGCACTGGTTAAAGGGATCACACTGGAGTGAGAGAGGCATTGGTTAGAGGGGTCACACTGGAGTGAGGGAGGCACTGGTTAGAGGGTCACACTGAAGTGAGTTAGGCACTGGTTAGAGGGTTACACTGGAGTGAGGGAGGCACTGGTTATAGGGACCGCACTGGAGTGAGGGAGGCACTGGTTAGAGGGATCACACTGAAGTGAGTTAGGCACTGGTTAGAGGGATCACACTGGAGTGAGGGAGGCACTGGTTAGAGGGTTACACTGGAGTGAGGGAGGCACTGGTTAGAGGGATCACACTGGAGTGAGGGAGGCACTGGTTAGAGGGATCACACTGGAGTCAGTCAGGCACTGGTTAGAGGGGCCACACTAGAGTGAGTGAGGCACTGTTTAGAGGGGCCACACTGGAGTGAGGGAGGGCACTGGTTAGAGTGGTCACATTGGAGTGAGAGAGGCACTGGTTAGAGGTGTCACATTAGAGAGAGAGAGGAACTAGTTAGAGGGGTCACATTGGAGTGGGGGATGCACTGGTTAGAGGGATCACACTGGAGTGAGGGAGAGCACTGGTTAGAGAGGTCACACTGGAGCGAGGGAGGGCACTGGTTTGAGGGGTCACACTGGAGTGAGGGAGGCACTTGTTAGAGGGAACACACTGGAGTGAGGGAGGCACTGGTTAAATGGATCACACTGGAGTGAGTCAGGCACTGGTTAAAGGGCTCGCACTGGAGTGAGGGAGGCACTTGTTAGAGGATTACACTGGAGTGAGGGAGGCACTGGTTAGAGGGATCACACTGGAGTGAGGGAGGCACTTGTTAGAGGGAACACACTGGAGTGAGGGAGGCACTGGTTTGTTGGATCACACTGGAGTGAGGGAGGCACTGGTTAGAGGGATCACACTGCAGTGAAGCAGGCACTGGTTAGAGGGATCACACTGGAGTGAGTTAGGCACTGGTTAGAGGGTTACACTGGAGTGAGGGAGGCACTGGTTATAGGGACCGCACTGGAGTGAGGGAGGCACTGGTTAGAGGGATCACACTGGAGTGAGGGAGGCACTGGTTAGAGGGATCACACTGGAGTGAGTCAGGCACTGGTTAGAGGTGCCACACTAGAGTGAGGGAGGCACTGTTTAGAGGGGTCACACTGGAGTGAGGGAGGGCACTGGTTAGGGGGATCACACTGGAGTGAGTCAGGCACTGGTTGGAGGGGCCACACTAGAGTGAGGGAGGCACTGTTTAGAGGGGTCACACTGGAGTGAGGGAGGGCACTGGTTAGAGGGGCCACACTAGAGTGAGGCAGGCACTGGTTAGAGGGATCACACTGGAGTGAGGGAGGCACTGGTTAGAGGGGCCACACTAGAGTGAGGCAGGCACTGGTTAGAGGGATCACACTGGAGTGAGGGAGGGCACTGGTTAGAGGGGCCACACTAGAGTGAGGCAGGCACTGGTTAGAGGGGTCACACTGGAGTGAGGGAGGGCACTGGTTAGAGGGGCCACACTAGAGTGAGGCAGGCACTGATTAGAGGGATCACACTGGAGTGAGGGAGGCACTGGTTAGAGGGATCACACTGGAGTGAGTCAGGCACTGGTTAGAGGGGTCACATTGGAGAGAGGGAGGTACTGGTTAGAGGGGTCACATTGGAGTGAGGGAGGTACTGGTTAGAGGGGTCACATTGGAGTGAGGGATGCACTGGTTAGAGGGATCACACTGGAGTGACGGAGAGCACTGGTTAGAGGGGTCACACTGGAGCGAGTGAGGGCACTGGTTCGATGGTCACACTGGAGTGAGGGAGAGCACTGGTTAGAGGGGTCACACTGGAGCGAGGGAGGCACTGGTTAGAGGGTCACACTGGAGTGAGGCAGGCACTGGTTAAAGGGATCACACTGGAGTGAGTCAAGCATTGGTTAAAGGGATTGCACTGGAGTGAGGGAGGCACTGTTTAGAGGGATCACACTGGAGTGAGGGAGGCACTGGTTAGAGGGGTCACACTGGAGTGAAGGAGGCACTGGTTAAAGGAATCACACTGGAGTGAAGGAGGCACTGGTTAGAGGGGTCACACTGGAGTGAAGGAGGCACTGGTTAAAGGGATCACACTGGAGTGAAGGAGGCACTGGTTAGAGGGGTCACACTGGAGTGAGGGAGGCACTGGTTAGAGGGATCACACTGGAGTGAAGCAGGCACTGGTTAGAGGGATCACACTGGAATTAGTTAGGCAGTGGTTAGAGGGTTACACTGGAGTGAGTCAGGCACTGGTTAGAGGGGTCACACTGGAGTGAAGGAGGCACTGGTTAAAGGAATCACACTGGAGTGAAGGAGGCACTGGTTAGAGGGATCACACTGGAGTGAAGGAGGCACTGGTTAGAGGGGTCACACTGGAGTGAGGGAGGCACTGGTTAGAGGGATCACACTGGAGTGAAGCAGGCACTGGTTAGAGCGATCACACTGGAGTGAGTTAGGCACTGGTTAGAGGGGTCACACTGGAGTGAAGGAGGCACTGGTTAAAGGAATCACACTGGAGTGAAGGAGGCACTGGTTAGAGGGGTCACACTGGAGTGAAGGAGGCACTGGTTAGAGGGGTCACACTGGAGTGAAGGAGGCACTGGTTAAAGGGATCACACTGGAGTGAAGGAGGCACTGGTTAGAGGGGTCACACTGGAGTGAGGGAGGCACTGGTTAGAGGGATCACACTGGAGTGAAGCAGGCACTGGTTAGAGGGATCACAATGGAGTGAAGCAGGCAGTGGTTAGAGGGTCACACTGGAGTGAGGGAGGCACTTGTTAGAGGGGTCACACTTGAGTGAGTGAGGGCACTGGTTAGAGGGGTCACACTGGAGTGAGGGTGGCACTGGTTAGAGGGTCACACTGGAGTGAGGGAGGCACTGGTTAGAGGGGTCACACTGGAGTGAGGGAGAGCACTGGTTAGAGGGTCACACTGGAGTGAGGCAGGCAGTGGTTTGATGGATCACACTGGAGTGAGGGAGGCACATGTTAGAGGGAACATACTGGAGTGAGGGAGGCACTGGTTAAAGGGACCACACTGGAGTGAGGGAGGCACTGGTTAAACGGATCGCACTGGAGTGAGGGAGTCACTGGTTAGAGGGTCGCACTGGAGTGAGGCAGGCAGTGGTTTGATGGATCACACTGGAGTGAGGGAGGCACGTTAGAGGGAACACACTGGAGTGAGGGAGACACTGGTTAGAGGGATCACACTGGAGTGAGTTAGGCACTGGTTAGAGGGTTACACTGGAGTGAGGGAGGCACTGGTTAGAGGGTTACACTGGAGTGAGAGAGGCACTGGTTAGAGGGATCACACTGGAGTGAGGGAGGCACTTGTTAGAGGGATCACACTGGAGTGAGGGAGGCACTGGTTAGGGGGTTACACTGGAGTGAGGGAGGCACTTGTTAGAGGGAACACACTGGAGTGAGGGAGACACTAGTTAAAGGGATCACACTGGAGTGAGTCAGGCACTGGTTAAACGGATCGCACTGGAGTGAGGGAGTCACTGGTTAGAGGGTCGCACTGGAGTGAGGCAGGCAGTGGTTTGATGGATCACACTGGAGTGAGGGAGGCACGTTAGAGGGAACACACTGGAGTGAGGGAGACACTGGTTAGAGGGATCACACTGGAGTGAGTTAGGCACTGGTTAGAGGGTTACACTGGAGTGAGGGAGGCACTGGTTAGAGGGTTACACTGGAGTGAGGGAGGCACTGGTTAGAGGGTTACACTGGAGTGAGGGAGGCACTTGTTAGAGGGAACACACTGGAGTGAGGGAGACACTAGTTAAAGGGATCACACTGGAGTGAGTCAGGCACTGGTTAGAGGGATCACACTGGAGTGAGGGAGGCACTGGTTTGAGGGATCACACTGGGGTGAGGGAGGCACTGGTTAGAGGGATCACACTGGAGTGAAGCAGGCACTGGTTAGAGGGATCACACTGGAGTGAGTTAGGCACTGGTTAGAGGGTTACACTGGAGTGAGGGAGGCACTGGTTAGAGGGTTACACTGGAGTGAGAGAGGCACTGGTTAGAGGGATCACACTGGAGTGAGGGAGGCACTGGTTAGAGGGTTACACTGGAGTGAGGGAGGCACTGGTTAGAGGGTTACACTGGAGTGAGGGAGGCACTGGTTAGAGGGTTACACTGGAGTGAGGGAGGCACTGGTTAGAGGGATCTCACTGAAGTGAGGGAGGCACTTGTTAGAGGGATCACACTGGAGTGAGGGAGGCACTGGTTAGAGGGATCACACTGAAGTGAGGGAGGCACTGGTTATAGGGACCGCACTGGAGTGAGGGAGACACTGGTTAGAGGGATCACACTGGAGTGAGGGAGGCACTGGTTATAGGGACCGCACTGGAGTGAGGGAGACACTGGCTAGAGGGGTCACCCTGGAGTGAGGGAGGCACTGGTTAGAGGGATCACACTGGAGTGAGGGAGTGGTTAGAGGGATCACACTGGAGTGAGTCAGGCACTGGTTAGAGGGGCCACACTGGAGTGAGAGAGGCACTGGTTAGAGGGATCACACTGGAGTGAGGGAGGCACTTGTTAGAGGGATCACACTGGAGTGAGGGAGGCACTGGTTAGGGGGTTACACTGGAGTGAGGGAGGCACTGGTTAGAGGGTTACACTGGAGTGAGGGAGGCACTGGTTAGAGGGTTACACTAGAGTGAGGGAGGCACTTGTTAGAGGGAACACACTGGAGTGAGGGAGGAACTGGTTAGAGGGATCACACTGGAGTGAGGGAGGCACTTGTTAGAGGGAACACACTGGAGTGAGGGAGGCACTGGTTAGAGGGATCACACTGCAGTGAAGCAGGCACTGGTTAGAGGGATCACATTGGAGTGAGTTAGGCACTGGTTAGAGGGTTACACTGGAGTGAGGGAGGCACTGGTTATAGGGACCGCACTGGAGTGAGGGAGGCACTGGTTAGAGGGATCACACTGGAGTGAGGGAGGCACTGGTTAGAGGGATCACACTGGAGTGAGTCAGGCACTGGTTAGAGGGGCCACACTAGAGTGAGGGAGGCACTGTTTAGAGGGGTCACACTGGAGTGAGGGAGGGCACTGGTTAGGGGGATCACACTGGAGTGAGGGTGGCACTGGTTAGAGGGTCACACTGGAGTGAGGGAGGCACTGGTTAGAGGGGTCACACTGGAGTGAGGGAGAGCACTGGTTAGAGGGTCACACTGGAGTGAGGCAGGCAGTGGTTTGATGGATCACACTGGAGTGAGGGAGGCACTTGTTAGAGGGAACATACTGGAGTGAGGGAGGCACTGGTTAAAGGGACCACACTGGAGTGAGGGAGGCACTGGTTAAACGGATCGCACTGGAGTGAGGGAGGCACTGGTTAGAGGGTCGCACTGGAGTGAGGCAGGCAGTGGTTTGATGGATCACACTGGAGTGAGGGAGGCACGTTAGAGGGAACACACTGGAGTGAGGGAGACACTGGTTAGAGGGATCACACTGGAGTGAGTTAGGCACTGGTTAGAGGGTTACACTGGAGTGAGGGAGGCACTGGTTAGAGGGTTACACTGGAGTGAGAGAGGCACTGGTTAGAGGGATCACACTGGAGTGAGGGAGGCACTTGTTAGAGGGATCACACTGGAGTGAGGGAGGCACTGGTTAGGGGGTTACACTGGAGTGAGGGAGGCACTGGTTAGAGGGTTACACTGGAGTGAGGGAGGCACTGGTTAGAGGGTTACACTGGAGTGAGGGAGGCACTTGTTAGAGGGAACACACTGGAGTGAGGGAGGAACTGGTTATAGGGACCGCACTGGAGTGAGGGAGGCACTGGTTAGAGGGATCACACTGGAGTGAGGGAGGCACTGGTTAGAGGGATCACACTGGAGTGAGTCAGGCACTGGTTAGAGGGGCCACACTAGAGTGAGGGAGGCACTGTTTAGAGGGGTCACACTGGAGTGAGGGAGGGCACTGGTTAGGGGGATCACACTGGAGTGAGTCATGCACTGGTTGGAGGGGCCACACTAGAGTGAGGGAGGCACTGTTTAGAGGGGTCACACTGGAGTGAGGGAGGGCACTGGTTAGAGGGGCCACACTAGAGTGAGGCAGGCACTGGTTAGAGGGATCACACTGGAGTGAGGGAGGCACTGGTTAGAGGGTTACACTGGAGTGAGGGAGGCACTGGTTAGAGGGTTACACTGGAGTGAGGGAGGCACTGGTTAGAGGGATCTCACTGAAGTGAGGGAGGCACTTGTTAGAGGGATCACACTGGAGTGAGGGAGGCACTGGTTAGAGGGATCACACTGAAGTGAGGGAGGCACTGGTTATAGGGACCGCACTGGAGTGAGGGAGACACTGGTTAGAGGGATCACACTGGAGTGAGGGAGGCACTGGTTATAGGGACCGCACTGGAGTGAGGGAGACACTGGCTAGAGGGGTCACACTGGAGTGAGGGAGGCACTGGTTAGAGGGATCACACTGGAGTGAGGGAGTGGTTAGAGGGATCACACTGGAGTGAGTCAGGCACTGGTTAGAGGGGCCACACTGGAGTGAGAGAGGCACTGGTTAGAGGGATCACACTGGAGTGAGGGAGGCACTTGTTAGAGGGATCACACTGGAGTGAGGGAGGCACTGGTTAGGGGGTTACACTGGAGTGAGGGAGGCACTGGTTAGAGGGTTACACTGGAGTGAGGGAGGCACTGGTTAGAGGGTTACACTGGAGTGAGGGAGGCACTTGTTAGAGGGAACACACTGGAGTGAGGGAGGAACTGGTTAGAGGGATCACACTGGAGTGAGGGAGGCACTTGTTAGAGGGAACACACTGGAGTGAGGGAGGCACTGGTTAGAGGGATCACACTGCAGTGAAGCAGGCACTGGTTAGAGGGATCACATTGGAGTGAGTTAGGCACTGGTTAGAGGGTTACACTGGAGTGAGGGAGGCACTGGTTATAGGGACCGCACTGGAGTGAGGGAGGCACTGGTTAGAGGGATCACACTGGAGTGAGGGAGGCACTGGTTAGAGGGATCACACTGGAGTGAGTCAGGCACTGGTTAGAGGGGCCACACTAGAGTGAGGGAGGCACTGTTTAGAGGGGTCACACTGGAGTGAGGGAGGGCACTGGTTAGGGGGATCACACTGGAGTGAGGGTGGCACTGGTTAGAGGGTCACACTGGAGTGAGGGAGGCACTGGTTAGAGGGGTCACACTGGAGTGAGGGAGAGCACTGGTTAGAGGGTCACACTGGAGTGAGGCAGGCAGTGGTTTGATGGATCACACTGGAGTGAGGGAGGCACTTGTTAGAGGGAACATACTGGAGTGAGGGAGGCACTGGTTAAAGGGACCACACTGGAGTGAGGGAGGCACTGGTTAAACGGATCGCACTGGAGTGAGGGAGGCACTGGTTAGAGGGTCGCACTGGAGTGAGGCAGGCAGTGGTTTGATGGATCACACTGGAGTGAGGGAGGCACTTTAGAGGGAACACACTGGAGTGAGGGAGACACTGGTTAGAGGGACCACACTGGAGTGAGTTAGGCACTGGTTAGAGGGTTACACTGGAGTGAGGGAGGCACTGGTTAGAGGGTTACACTGGAGTGAGAGAGGCACTGGTTAGAGGGATCACACTGGAGTGAGGGAGGCACTTGTTAGAGGGATCACACTGGAGTGAGGGAGGCACTGGTTAGGGGGTTACACTGGAGTGAGGGAGGCACTGGTTAGAGGGTTACACTGGAGTGAGGGAGGCACTGGTTAGAGGGTTACACTGGACTGAGGGAGGCACTTGTTAGAGGGAACACACTGGAGTGAGGGAGGAACTGGTTAGAGGGATCACACTGGAGTGAGGGAGGCACTTGTTAGAGGGACCGCACTGGAGTGAGGGAGACACTGGTTAGAGGGATCACACTGGAGTGAGGGAGGCACTGGTTATAGGGACCGCACTGGAGTGAGGGAGACACTGGCTAGAGGGGTCACACTGGAGTGAGGGGGGCACTGGTTAGAGGGATCACACTGGAGTGAGGGAGTGGTTAGAGGGATCACACTGGAGTGAGTCAGGCACTGGTTAGAGGGGCCACACTGGAGTGAGAGAGGCACTGGTTAGAGGGATCACACTGGAGTGAGGGAGGCACTTGTTAGAGGGATCACACTGGAGTGAGGGAGGCACTGGTTAGGGGGTTACACTGGAGTGAGGGAGGCACTGGTTAGAGGGTTACACTGGAGTGAGGGAGGCACTGGTTAGAGGGTTACACTGGAGTGAGGGAGGCACTTGTTAGAGGGAACACACTGGAGTGAGGGAGGAACTGGTTAGAGGGATCACACTGGAGTGAGGGAGGCACTTGTTAGAGGGAACACACTGGAGTGAGGGAGGCACTGGTTAGAGGGATCACACTGCAGTGAAGCAGGCACTGGTTAGAGGGATCACATTGGAGTGAGTTAGGCACTGGTTAGAGGGTTACACTGGAGTGAGGGAGGCACTGGTTATAGGGACCGCACTGGAGTGAGGGAGGCACTGGTTAGAGGGATCACACTGGAGTGAGGGAGGCAATGGTTAGAGGGATCACACTGGAGTGAGTCAGGCACTGGTTAGAGGGGCCACACTAGAGTGAGGGAGGCACTGTTTAGAGGGGTCACACTGGAGTGAGGGAGGGTACTGGTTAGGGGGATCACACTGGAGTGAGTCATGCACTGGTTGGAGGGGCGACACTAGAGTGAGGGAGGCACTGTTTAGAGGGGTCACACTGGAGTGAGGGAGGGCACTGGTTAGAGGGGCCACACTAGAGTGAGGCAGGCACTGGTTAGAGGGATCACACTGGAGTGAGGGAGGCACTGGTTAGAGGGATCACACTGGAGTGAGTCAGGCACTGGTTAGAGGGGTCACATTGGAGAGAGGGAGGTACTGGTTAGAGGGGTCACATTGGAGTGAGGGATGCACTGGTTAGAGGGATCACACAGGAGTGACGGAGAGCACTGGTTAGAGGGGTCACACTGGAGCGAGTGAGGGCACTGGTTCGAGGGGTCACACTGGAGTGAGGGAGAGCACTGGTTAGAGGGGTCACACTGGAGTGAGGGAGAGCACTGGTTAGAGGGAACAAACTGGAGTGAGGGAGGCACTGGTTAAAGGGATCACACTGGAGTGAGTCAGGCACTGGTTAAAGGGATCGCACTGGAGTGAGGGAGGCACTTGTTAGAGGGTCACACTGGAGTGAGGCAGGCAGTGGTTTGATGGATCACACTGGAGTGAGGGAGGCACTTGTTAGAGGGAACACACTGGAGTGAGGGAGACACTAGTTAAAGGGATCACACTGGAGTGAGTCAGGCACTGGTTAGAGGGATCACACTGGAGTGAGGGAGGCACTGGTTAGAGGGGTCACATTGGAGAGAGGGAGGTACTGGTTCGAGGGGTCACATTGGAGTGAGGGATGCACTGTTTAGAGGGATCACACAGGAGTGACGGAGAGCACTGGTTAGAGGGGTCACACTGGAGCGAGTGAGGGCACTGGTTCGAGGGGTCACACTGGAGTGAGGGAGAGCACTGGTTAGAGGGGTCACACTGGAGTGAGGGAGAGCACTGGTTAGAGGGAACACACTGGAGTGAGGGAGGCACTGGTTAAAGGGATCACACTGGAGTGAGTAAGGCACTGGTTAAAGGGATCGCACTGGAGTGAGGGAGGCACTTGTTAGAGGGTCACACTGGAGTGAGGCAGGCAGTGGTTTGATGGATCACACTGGAGTGAGGGAGGCACTTGTTAGAGGGAACACACTGGAGTGAGGGAGACACTAGTTAAAGGGATCACACTGGAGTGAGTCAGGCACTGGTTAGAGGGATCACACTGGAGTGAGGGAGGCACTGGTTTGAGGGATCACACTGGGGTGAGGGAGGCACTGGTTAGAGGGATCACACTGGAGTGAAGCAGGCACTGGTTAGAGGGATCACACTGGAGTGAGTTAGGCACTGGTTAGAGGGTTACACTGGAGTGAGGGAGGCACTGGTTAGAGGGTTACACTGGAGTGAGAGAGGCACTGGTTAGAGGGATCACACTGGAGTGAGGGAGGCACTGGTTAGAGGGTTACACTGGAGTGAGGGAGGCACTGGTTAGAGGGTTACACTGGAGTGAGGGAGGCACTGGTTAGAGGGATCTCACTGAAGTGAGGGGGGCACTTGTTAGAGGGATCACACTGGAGTGAGGGAGGCACTGGTTAGAGGGATCACACTGAAGTGAGGGAGGCACTGGTTATAGGGACCGCACTGGAGTGAGGGAGACACTGGTTAGAGGGATCACACTGGAGTGAGGGAGGCACTGGTTATAGGGATCGCACTGGAGTGAGGGAGTCACTGGTTAGAGGGGTCACACTGGAGTGAGGGAGGCACTGGTTAGAGGGATCACACTGGAGTGAAGCAGGCACTGGTTAGAGCGATCACACTGGAGTGAGTTAGGCACTGGTTAGAGGGGTCACACTGGAGTGAAGGAGGCACTGGTTAAAGGAATCACACTGGAGTGAAGGAGGCACTGGTTAGAGGGGTCACACTGGAGTGAAGGAGGCACTGGTTAGAGGGGTCACACTGGAGTGAAGGAGGCACTGGTTAAAGGGATCACACTGGAGTGAAGGAGGCACTGGTTAGAGGGGTCACACTGGAGTGAGGGAGGCACTGGTTAGAGGGATCACACTGGAGTGAAGCAGGCACTGGTTAGAGGGATCACAATGGAGTGAAGCAGGCAGTGGTTAGAGGGTCACACTGGAGTGAGGGAGGCACTTGTTAGAGGGGTCACACTTGAGTGAGTGAGGGCACTGGTTAGAGGGGTCACACTGGAGTGAGGGTGGCACTGGTTAGAGGGTCACACTGGAGTGAGGGAGGCACTGGTTAGAGGGGTCACACTGGAGTGAGGGAGAGCACTGGTTAGAGGGTCACACTGGAGTGAGGCAGGCAGTGGTTTGATGGATCACACTGGAGTGAGGGAGGCACTTGTTAGAGGGAACATACTGGAGTGAGGGAGGCACTGGTTAAAGGGACCACACTGGAGTGAGGGAGGCACTGGTTAAACGGATCGCACTGGAGTGAGGGAGTCACTGGTTAGAGGGTCGCACTGGAGTGAGGCAGGCAGTGGTTTGATGGATCACACTGGAGTGAGGGAGGCACGTTAGAGGGAACACACTGGAGTGAGGGAGACACTGGTTAAAGGGATCACACTGGAGTGAGTTAGGCACTGGTTAGAGGGTTACACTGGAGTGAGGGAGGCACTGGTTAGAGGGTTACACTGGAGTGAGAGAGGCACTGGTTAGAGGGATCACACTGGAGTGAGGGAGGCACTTGTTAGAGGGATCACACTGGAGTGAGGGAGGCACTGGTTAGGGGGTTACACTGGAGTGAGGGAGGCACTTGTTAGAGGGAACACACTGGAGTGAGGGAGACACTAGTTAAAGGGATCACACTGGAGTGAGTCAGGCACTGGTTAAACGGATCGCACTGGAGTGAGGGAGTCACTGGTTAGAGGGTCGCACTGGAGTGAGGCAGGCAGTGGTTTGATGGATCACACTGGAGTGAGGGAGGCACGTTAGAGGGAACACACTGGAGTGAGGGAGACACTGGTTAGAGGGATCACACTGGAGTGAGTTAGGCACTGGTTAGAGGGTTACACTGGAGTGAGGGAGGCACTGGTTAGAGGGTTACACTGGAGTGAGAGAGGCACTGGTTAGAGGGATCACACTGGAGTGAGGGAGGCACTTGTTAGAGGGATCACACTGGAGTGAGGGAGGCACTGGTTAGAGGGTTACACTGGAGTGAGGGAGGCACTTGTTAGAGGGAACACACTGGAGTGAGGGAGACACTAGTTAAAGGGATCACACTGGAGTGAGTCAGGCACTGGTTAGAGGGATCACACTGGAGTGAGGGAGGCACTGGTTTGAGGGATCACACTGGGGTGAGGGAGGCACTGGTTAGAGGGATCACACTGGAGTGAAGCAGGCACTGGTTAGAGGGATCACACTGGAGTGAGTTAGGCACTGGTTAGAGGGTTACACTGGAGTGAGGGAGGCACTGGTTAGAGGGTTACACTGGAGTGAGAGAGGCACTGGTTAGAGGGATCACACTGGAGTGAGGGAGGCACTGGTTAGAGGGTTACACTGGAGTGAGGGAGGCACTGGTTAGAGGGTTACACTGGAGTGAGGGAGGCACTGGTTAGAGGGTTACACTGGAGTGAGGGAGGCACTGGTTAGAGGGATCTCACTGAAGTGAGGGAGGCACTTGTTAGAGGGATCACACTGGAGTGAGGGAGGCACTGGTTAGAGGGATCACACTGAAGTGAGGGAGGCACTGGTTATAGGGACCGCACTGGAGTGAGGGAGACACTGGTTAGAGGGATCACACTGGAGTGAGGGAGGCACTGGTTATAGGGACCGCACTGGAGTGAGGGAGACACTGGCTAGAGGGGTCACACTGGAGTGAGGGAGGCACTGGTTAGAGGGATCACACTGGAGTGAGGGAGTGGTTAGAGGGATCACACTGGAGTGAGTCAGGCACTGGTTAGAGGGGCCACACTGGAGTGAGAGAGGCACTGGTTAGAGGGATCACACTGGAGTGAGGGAGGCACTTGTTAGAGGGATCACACTGGAGTGAGGGAGGCACTGGTTAGGGGGTTACACTGGAGTGAGGGAGGCACTGGTTAGAGGGTTACACTGGAGTGAGGGAGGCACTTGTTAGAGGGAACACACTGGAGTGAGGGAGGAACTGGTTAGAGGGATCACACTGGAGTGAGGGAGGCACTTGTTAGAGGGAACACACTGGAGTGAGGGAGGCACTGGTTAGAGGGATCACACTGCAGTGAAGCAGGCACTGGTTAGAGGGATCACATTGGAGTGAGTTAGGCACTGGTTAGAGGGTTACACTGGAGTGAGGGAGGCACTGGTTATAGGGACCGCACTGGAGTGAGGGAGGCACTGGTTAGAGGGATCACACTGGGGTGAGGGAGGCACTGGTTAGAGGGATCACACTGGAGTGAGTCAGGCACTGGTTAGAGGGGCCACACTAGAGTGAGGGAGGCACTGTTTAGAGGGGTCACACTGGAGTGAGGGAGGGCACTGGTTAGGGGGATCACACTAGAGTGAGGGTGGCACTGGTTAGAGGGTCACACTGGAGTGAGGGAGGCACTGGTTAGAGGGGTCACACTGGAGTGAGGGAGAGCACTGGTTAGAGGGTCACACTGGAGTGAGGCAGGCAGTGGTTTGATGGATCACACTGGAGTGAGGGAGGCACTTGTTAGAGGGAACATACTGGAGTGAGGGAGGCACTGGTTAAAGGGACCACACTGGAGTGAGGGAGGCACTGGTTAAACGGATCGCACTGGAGTGAGGGAGGCACTGGTTAGAGGGTCGCACTGGAGTGAGGCAGGCAGTGGTTTGATGGATCACACTGGAGTGAGGGAGGCACGTTAGAGGGAACACACTGGAGTGAGGGTGACACTGGTTAGAGGGATCACACTGGAGTGAGTTAGGCACTGGTTAGAGGGTTACACTGGAGTGAGGGAGGCACTGGTTAGAGGGTTACACTGGAGTGAGAGAGGCACTGGTTAGAGGGATCACACTGGAGTGAGGGAGGCACTTGTTAGAGGGATCACACTGGAGTGAGGGAGGCACTGGTTAGGGGGTTACACTGGAGTGAGGGAGGCACTGGTTAGAGGGTTACACTGGAGTGAGGGAGGCACTGGTTAGAGGGTTACACTGGAGTGAGGGAGGCACTTGTTAGAGGGAACACACTGGAGTGAGGGAGGAACTGGTTAGAGGGATCACACTGGAGTGAGGGAGGCACTTGTTAGAGGGAACACACTGGAGTGAGGGAGGCACTGGTTAGGGGGATCACACTGCAGTGAAGCAGGCACTGGTTAGAGGGATTACACTGGAGTGAGTTAGGCACTGGTTAGAGGGTTACACTGGAGTGAGGGAGGCACTGGTTATAGGGACCGCACTGGAGTGAGGGAGGCACTGGTTAGAGGGATCACACTGGAGTGAGGGAGGCACTGGTTAGAGGGATCACACTGGAGTGAGTCAGGCACTGGTTAGAGGGGCCACACTAGAGTGAGGGAGGCACTGTTTAGAGGGATCACACTGGAGTGAGGGAGGGCACTGGTTAGGGGGATCACACTGGAGTGAGTCATGCACTGGTTGGAGGGGCCACACTAGAGTGAGGGAGGCACTGTTTAGAGGGGTCACACTGGAGTGAGGGAGGGCACTGGTTAGAGGGGCCACACTAGAGTGAGGCAGGCACTGGTTAGAGGGATCACACTGGAGTGAGGGAGGCACTGGTTAGAGGGTTACACTGGAGTGAGGAAGGCACTGGTTAGAGGGTTACACTGGAGTGAGGGAGGCACTGGTTAGAGGGCTCTCACTGAAGTGAGGGAGGCACTTGTTAGAGGGATCACACTGGAGTGAGGGAGGCACTGGTTAGAGGGATCACACTGAAGTGAGGGAGGCACTGGTTATAGGGACCGCACTGGAGTGAGGGAGACACTGGTTAGAGGGATCACACTGGAGTGAGGGAGGCACTGGTTATAGGGACCGCACTGGAGTGAGGGAGACACTGGCTAGAGGGGTCACACTGGAGTGAGGGAGGCACTGGTTAGAGGGATCACACTGGAGTGAGGGAGTGGTTAGAGGGATCACACTGGAGTGAGTCAGGCACTGGTTAGAGGGGCCACACTGGAGTGAGAGAGGCACTGGTTAGAGGGATCACACTGGAGTGAGGGAGGCACTTGTTAGAGGGATCACACTGGAGTGAGGGAGGCACTGGTTAGGGGGTTACACTGGAGTGAGGGAGGCACTGGTTAGAGGGTTACACTGGAGTGAGGGTGGCACTGGTTAGAGGGTTACACTGGAGTGAGGGAGGCACTTGTTAGAGGGAACACACTGGAGTGAGGGAGGAACTGGTTAGAGGGATCACACTGGAGTGAGGGAGGCACTTGTTAGAGGGAACACACTGGAGTGAGGGAGGCACTGGTTAGAGGGATCACACTGCAGTGAAGCAGGCACTGGTTAGAGGGATCACATTGGAGTGAGTTAGGCACTGGTTAGAGGGTTACACTGGAGTGAGGGAGGCACTGGTTATAGGGACCGCACTGGAGTGAGGGAGGCACTGGTTAGAGGGATCACACTGGAGTGAGGGAGGCACTGGTTAGAGGGATCACACTGGAGTGAGTCAGGCACTGGTTAGAGGGGCCACACTAGAGTGAGGGAGGCACTGTTTAGAGGGGTCACACTGGAGTGAGGGAGGGCACTGGTTAGGGGGATCACACTGGAGTGAGGGTGGCACTGGTTAGAGGGTCACACTGGAGTGAGGGAGGCACTGGTTAGAGGGGTCACACTGGAGTGAGGGAGAGCACTGGTTAGAGGGTCACACTGGAGTGAGGCAGGCAGTGGTTTGATGGATCACACTGGAGTGAGGGAGGCACTTGTTAGAGGGAACATACTGGAGTGAGGGAGGCACTGGTTAAAGGGACCACACTGGAGTGAGGGAGGCACTGGTTAAACGGATCGCACTGGAGTGAGGGAGGCACTGGTTAGAGGGTCGCACTGGAGTGAGGCAGGCAGTGGTTTGATGGATCACACTGGAGTGAGGGAGGCACTTTAGAGGGAACACACTGGAGTGAGTTAGGCACTGGTTAGAGGGTTACACTGGAGTGAGGGAGGCACTGGTTAGAGGGTTACACTGGAGTGAGAGAGGCACTGTTTAGAGGGATCACACTGGAGTGAGGGAGGCACTTGTTAGAGGGTTACACTGGAGTGAGGGAGGCACTGGTTAGAGGGTTACACTGGAGTGAGGGAGGCACTGGTTAGAGGGTTACACTGGAGTGAGGGAGGCACTTGTTAGAGGGAACACACTGGAGTGAGGGAGGAACTGGTTAGAGGGATCACACTGGAGTGAGGGAGGCACTTGTTAGAGGGACCGCACTGGAGTGAGGGAGACACTGGTTAGAGGGATCACACTGGAGTGAGGGAGGCACTGGTTATAGGGACCGCACTGGAGTGAGGGAGACACTGGCTAGAGGGGTCACACTGGAGTGAGGGAGGCACTGGTTAGAGGGATCACACTGGAGTGAGGGAGTGGTTCGAGGGATCACACTGGAGTGAGTCAGGCACTGGTTAGAGGGGCCACACTGGAGTGAGAGAGGCACTGGTTAGAGGGATCACACTGGAGTGAGGGAGGCACTTGTTAGAGGGATCACACTGGAGTGAGGGAGGCACTGGTTAGGGGGTTACACTGGAGTGAGGGAGGCACTGGTTAGAGGGTTACACTGGAGTGAGGGAGGCACTGGTTAGAGGGTTACACTGGAGTGAGGGAGGCACTTGTTAGAGGGAACACACTGGAGTGAGGGAGGAACTGGTTAGAGGGATCACACTGGAGTGAGGGAGGCACTTGTTAGAGGGAACACACTGGAGTGAGGGAGGCACTGGTTATAGGGATCACACTGCAGTGAAGCAGGCACTGGTTAGAGGGATCACATTGGAGTGAGTTAGGCATTGGTTAGAGGGTTACACTGGAGTGAGTCAGGCACTGGTTAGAGGGGCCACACTAGAGTGAGGGAGGCACTGTTTAGAGGGGTCACACTGGAGTGAGGGAGGGTACTGGTTAGGGGGATCACACTGGAGTGAGTCATGCACTGGTTGGAGGGGCGACACTAGAGTGAGGGAGGCACTGTTTAGAGGGGTCACACTGGAGTGAGGGAGGGCACTGGTTAGAGGGGCCACACTAGAGTGAGGCAGGCACTGGTTAGAGGGATCACACTGGAGTGAGGGAGGCACTGGTTAGAGGGATCACACTGGAGTGAGTCAGGCACTGGTTAGAGGGGTCACATTGGAGAGAGGGAGGTACTGGTTAGAGGGGTCACATTGGAGTGAGGGATGCACTGGTTAGAGGGATCACACAGGAGTGACGGAGAGCACTGGTTAGAGGGGTCACACTGGAGCGAGTGAGGGCACTGGTTCGAGGGGTCACACTGGAGTGAGGGAGAGCACTGGTTAGAGGGGTCACACTGGAGTGAGGGAGAGCACTGGTTAGAGGGAACAAACTGGAGTGAGGGAGGCACTGGTTAAAGGGATCACACTGGAGTGAGTCAGGCACTGGTTAAAGGGATCGCACTGGAGTGAGGGAGGCACTTGTTAGAGGGTCACACTGGAGTGAGGCAGGCAGTGGTTTGATGGATCACACTGGAGTGAGGGAGGCACTTGTTAGAGGGAACACACTGGAGTGAGGGAGACACTAGTTAAAGGGATCACACTGGAGTGAGTCAGGCACTGGTTAGAGGGATCACACTGGAGTGAGGGAGGCACTGGTTAGAGGGGTCACATTGGAGAGAGGGAGGTACTGGTTCGAGGGGTCACATTGGAGTGAGGGATGCACTGTTTAGAGGGATCACACAGGAGTGACGGAGAGCACTGGTTAGAGGGGTCACACTGGAGCGAGTGAGGGCACTGGTTCGAGGGGTCACACTGGAGTGAGGGAGAGCACTGGTTAGAGGGGTCACACTGGAGTGAGGGAGAGCACTGGTTAGAGGGAACACACTGGAGTGAGGGAGGCACTGGTTAAAGGGATCACACTGGAGTGAGTAAGGCACTGGTTAAAGGGATCGCACTGGAGTGAGGGAGGCACTTGTTAGAGGGTCACACTGGAGTGAGGCAGGCAGTGGTTTGATGGATCACACTGGAGTGAGGGAGGCACTTGTTAGAGGGAACACACTGGAGTGAGGGAGACACTAGTTAAAGGGATCACACTGGAGTGAGTCAGGCACTGGTTAGAGGGATCACACTGGAGTGAGGGAGGCACTGGTTTGAGGGATCACACTGGGGTGAGGGAGGCATTGGTTAGAGGGATCACACTGGAGTGAAGCAGGCACTGGTTAGAGGGATCACACTGGAGTGAGTTAGGCACTGGTTAGAGGGTTACACTGGAGTGAGGGAGGCACTGGTTAGAGGGTTACACTGGAGTGAGAGAGGCACTGGTTAGAGGGATCACACTGGAGTGAGGGAGGCACTGGTTAGAGGGTTACACTGGAGTGAGGGAGGCACTGGTTAGAGGGTTACACTGGAGTGAGGGAGGCACTGGTTAGAGGGTTACACTGGAGTGAGGGAGGCACTGGTTAGAGGGATCTCACTGAAGTGAGGGGGGCACTTGTTAGAGGGATCACACTGGAGTGAGGGAGGCACTGGTTAGAGGGATCACACTGAAGTGAGGGAGGCACTGGTTATAGGGACCGCACTGGAGTGAGGGAGACACTGGTTAGAGGGATCACACTGGAGTGAGGGAGGCACTGGTTATAGGGACCGCACTGGAGTGAGGGAGACACTGGCTAGAGGGGTCACACTGGAGTGAGGGAGGCACTGGTTAGAGGGATCACACTGGAGTGAGGGAGTGGTTAGAGGGATCACACTGGAGTGAGTCAGGCACTGGTTAGAGGGGCCACACTGGAGTGAGGGAGGCACTGTTTAAGGGGTCACACTGGAGTGAGGGAGGCACTGGTTAGAGGGGTCACACTGGAGTGATGGAGGCACTGGTTAGAGGGATCACACTGGAGTGAGTCAGGCGCTGGTTAGAGGGGCCACACTAGAGTGAGGGAGGCACTGGTTAGAGGGGTCACATTGGAGTGAGGGAGGCACTGGTTAGAGGGGTCACACTGGAGTGAGTCAGGAACTGGGAAACTCCTGGGCCCTCCTGTTGCTTAGTTACATTAACGATTTGGATTCCAGAAGGTGACTGGGAGCGGGTGGGATTTGCCAGACCCGCTGAACGTGAGGAGCAGCTGAGGAAGGAGGGAATGAGTGAGACTAAAGTGGACGGGACAATTGGACACGGCACGGTCTGCGTGGGATGGTGGAACAGACTGTGTCAGGAGTGGTCACAGGGCAGCGATGGACAGGGCACACTGCCCAACCAGCGGGGAGCAAGGGGTGCTCCCCGCTGGTTGTTCATATTCCTGGAGATATCATCGCACGACTTCCGGCCGACAAGTCAAACAGCCTCTGCCCCACTCCGCCCCATCTCCAGCATTCATAGAGCGAGTAGACTAAAGGTTTCAATGGAAAACACAAGCCATTGTTTTGTTGCCACGATGATGGCCGCAGTGCCCTGGAGATCGACCTCCAATCCCCGGAGACTCCAGGCCAACCCTGCAGGGTTGGCGACCTCAGGTACAAGACCGATGAATTCGTGCTTAAACTTGAGACCACACCTGGGGTGCTGGGAACAGCTCAGATCGGCAAGGCACGGGGGTGGGGTAGGGGGTGGGGGGGAGGAGAGGAGGAGAGATGTACAGCAAGTGATCAGGAAGGCCAATGGTATCCTGGCCTTTATTGCAAAGGGGATGGAGTATAAAAGCAGGGGAAGTCTTGCTCCAGTTATACAGGGTATTGGCGAGGCCACACCTGGAGTACTGCGTGCAGTTTTGGTTTCCATATTTAAGAAAGGATATACTTGCTTTGGAGGCAGTTCAGAGAAGGTTCACTCGGTTGATTCCGGAGATGAGGGGGTTGACTTATGAGGAAAGGTTGAGGAGGTTGGGCCTCTACTCATTGGAATTCAGAAGAAGGAGAGGTGATCTTATGGAAACGTATCAGATTATGAGGGGGCTCGACAAGGTGGATACAGAGAGGATGTTCCCACTGATGGTGGAGGCTAGAACTAGGGGGCATGGTCTTAGAATAAGGGACCGCCCATTTAAAACTGAGATGAGGAGAAATTTCTTCTCTCAGAGGGTTGTAAATCTGTGGAATTCGCTGCCTCAGAGAGCTGTGGAAGCTGGGTCATTGAATATATTTAAGACGGAGATAGACAGTTTCTTAAACAATATGGGGATAAGGGGTTATGGGGAGCGGGCGGGGAAGTGGAGCTGAGTCCATGATCAGATCAGCCATGATGGTATTAAATGGCGGAGCAGGCTCGAGTGGCCGAATGGCCTACTCCTGCTCCTATTTCTTATGTTCTTAACTTTGGGTAACAGCCACGAGGTGGGGGGTCGCTGTGCAGTGGCGGGGGGCTGGGGGGGAGGGGTGCATCCCGCTCCACTTCCTCCCCATGACCAACACTCGGCCCCGAGAGCAAGCGGAGAGCAAAACCTTGCGCCTGACTTCGCCAATGGGGCGGGAGCAGGGCGCAAAGCCTCGGCCAAGTTCGCGGCACTACGTGGTGGTAGGCACGGTGCCCGCACTTAGACAGGGCCCTCCCTCCCCTCGCGGGTACGCTGCTCACACTGCGGGGCGGGGGGGGAACGTGCACTGGGGGTGCTGAGGCAGCAAGATTGTGGCACAGACTCCGCGATTTACCACCATTAGGGCCACAGGCGGTAAGGCGGTATGTGGGGCGACGGGGAGGTGCCAACACCCCGAATTCCTCACCTCACCCCCCCTCCCCAAGAGGGACGGCCCAGCACTTTGGTCGGAAGTGTTGAAAAACAGAACCTTTTTTAAGTGGGTGGGAAACCATTAAATGTCGGTGTTCGGAGGTACTTGGATGTCCTTGTACATGAATCGCAAAACAATTAACATGCAGGTACAGCAAGCAATTAGGAATACATCTTGTGCTGGGCCCTGGTGAGACCACACCATAGAAACATAGAAAATAGGTGCAGGAGTAGGCCATTCGGCCCTTCGAGCCTGCACCACCATTCAATGAGTTCATGGCTGAACATTCCCTCAGTACCCCATTCCTGCTTTCTCTCCATACCCCGTCATCCCTTTAACCGTAAGGACCATATCTAACTCCCTCTTGAATATATCCAATGAACTGGCATCAACAACCTTCTGTGGTAGAGAATTCCACAGGTTCACAATTCTCTGAGTGAAGAAGTTTCTCCTCATCTCGGTCCTAAATGGCTTACCCCTTATCCTTAGACTGTGACCCCTGGTTCTGGACTTCCCCAACATCGGGAACATTCTTCCTGCATCCAACCTGTTCAATCCCGTCAGAATTTTATATGTTTCTATGAGATCCCCTCTCATTCTTCTAAATTCCAGTGAATACAGGCCTAGTCGATCCAGTCTTTCTTCATATGTCAGTCCCGCCATCCCGGGAATCAGTCTGGTGAACCTTCGCTGCACTCCCTCAATAGCAAGAATGTCCTTCCTCAGATTAGGAGACCAAAACTGAACACAATATTCCAGGTGTGGCCTCACCAAGGCCCTGTACAACTGCAGTAAGACCTCCCTGCTCCTATACTCAAATCCCCTCGCTATGAAGGCCAACATACCATTTGCCTTCTTCACCGCCTGCTGTACCTGCATGCCAACCTTCAATGACTGATGTACCATGACACCCAGGTCTCGTTGCACCTCCCCTTTTCCTAATCTGTCACCATTCAGATAATATTCTGCCTTCCTGTTTTTGCCCCCAAAGTGGATAACCTCACATTTATCCACATTATACTGCGTCTGCCATGCATTTACCCAGGAGTATTGTGTAGTTTTGGAGGCTGAAATTAGCCCTTGTAGCGACGGCTGTTACCGCCTCCGTATCGCAGAATAGAACTCGCCTGGGCGCGGCACAATGATGGCCCTCTCTGCCCGCCGCGGAATTGGGCAGTGGTGGTGCCCCGATACTGCTGCGAACGTTTCCTCGGCAGCGCGCGGCAACGATGGCATCATCGGCGTGCGCCTTGCCCCCTGACCGCCCCTGACGTGAAATTGCCCTGCGCCCACCTTCGCGCCTGCCCTGTTGACGACGGCAGCTCGGGGCTGTCGAGGTGAGGTCGGGAACCGGGCTCCCCAGCGCGATTTAAAGGCGCCACCTTGCAAAGGTTTTCCCTGACGGCCATGACTCATTTTTGGTTTCCCACAGTGAGGCCGAGTGGCTGGTGGACGGATCGCCGTGATGTTCTGCTCAAACATTCTTCCGCCTCCGACCTTGTCCCCTGGATCACTCGCGGCATGTCAGAGAAATTTGACATTGGGGGTACCAGCGGGACAAGGGTTAAAGTGCTGGTTCCCGCACCGACCCATAAGGAGGTAAAAGGCCTTTCTTCAGCTTTGTACCAAGGCTCCAGGAGTTATCAATTCAATAATATTCCGACAGGATACGATGATAACAGACATTGATAAGACCTTGTGAAGAGGCTCGAGGCGGACTCACAGACAACAAGGAGGATCAACAAATTCTGACCTGATGAAGTTATTCTAGTCACGGCCTAAGGTGGTCATGAGGGTGTTTGCCTGTCAATCCAATGTAGCACTGTAACGTCCTGTCCCCTCAGTACAGATTCACACGAGGCATGTAGTGAAGTCAAGGTCACTCTGGACCTGCACCTTTATTTCACCGCTCTGGAATGCTGCACTTGTCTGAGACCTGTCCTTATATACCTGTCTCTTGCAAGTGCACCCCTGGTGGTAAGGTATGCTGGTGGTTACAGGTCATATCTTATTACAGTCATGTATAGCATGTTAGGATACAGTTATATATAATAATGTAAGATACATGACATCACCCTCCCCCAAGATCTTATTGTCTTTATAGGTTCAGTCTCTCAGGTGGTCTACGCTCTCGCGTGGAGCATCTGAGTTGTGGTTCAGTTGTTTGCCTTGGTGTCTGTTTCTCTTTGGGTGTGGTTGCTGGTATCTCGCCTGGGCTGTCTGTTTCCATTGGTGTGATTGTTGTTGACTCGCCTGGGCTGCCTGTTGGGATTGCCCTTTCCTCAGGTTGTTCCCTCTGTCTGCCCACCAGGTGTGGTGTGAGTTCCACATTGTAGTCTGCCTCTGGTTCCGCAGTGTTGTTGGTAAATCTGCTTTTGACTTGGTCTACATGCCTCCGGCAGGTTTTGCCATTGTCCATTTGTACTACCAGTAGCCTGTTTCCTTCCTTGCCCGTGACTGTCCCTGCAAGCCATTTGGGACCTCTGCCATAGTTTAGTACAAACACTTTGTCCCCTATCTCATTCCATCTCCCCCTTGAATTTCTGTCATGGTACTCAGTCAGCTTACGGCGCTTAGCCTCAACGATTTCGTGCATGTCTGGGAGGATTAATGAGAGCCTTGTTTTTAAAGTCCTTTTCATCAACAGTTGCGCGGGGGGGGGGATCCCAGTCAGTGAGTGCGGACGAGATCTGTATGCCAGCAGCAGTCACGACAGGCGACCCTGCAGCATGGGACCTTGGATTTTAAGCATGCCTTGTTTAATGATTTGCACTGCTCTCTCCGCCTGGCCATTGGAGGCCGGCTTGAACGATGCCGTCTTGACGTGATTTATGCCGTGGTCAATTATAAAGTCTTGGAATTCTGCGCTGGTGAAGCACGGACCATTGTCACTGACCAATATGTCAGGGATTCCGTGCATTGCAAACATGGTTGCGAGGCTCTCCACAGTGGTGGAGGTTGTGCTCGAGTTTAAAATGGTGCATTCGATCCACTTTGAAAATGCATCTACAACTACGAGGAACATTTTGCCCATGAATGGGCCTGCATAGTCTACGTGCACCCGCGACCACGGTTTGGTAGGCCAGGGCCAGGGGCTCAGTGCAGCCTCCCTGGGGACATTGCTGAGTTGGGCACAAATGGTGCTCCTTCGGACGCAGAGCTCCAAGTCCGCGTCAATACCAGGCATCCAGACGTGGGATCTGGCTATGGCCTTCATGAGAATGATCCCCGGGTGCTCGTGGTGGAGCTCCCGGACAAATGCCTCTCTGCCTCGCAGAGGCATGACTACTCGGCTGCCCCACATCAGGCAGTCTGCTTGTAGTGATAGCTCATGCATGCGCCTGTGAAAGGGTTTTAATTCCTCGGGGCAGGCATTGCGAACCTCTGCCCAGTCACCGGTTAGGACACATCTTTTTACTAAGGATAACGTGGGGTCGCTGGCCGTCCAGGCTCTGATTTGGTGAGCTGTCATGGGCGAACCTGTTGACTCAAAGGCATTGATTGCCATGACTATCTCACAGTCCTGTTCGTCAGACCCTTCCGTGGTCACCAGGGGTAGCCTGCTGAGCACGTCGGCACAGTTGTCTGTGCCTGGTCTGTGCCTTATGGTATAGTCGTAGGACGCCAGCATGAGTGCCCACCTTTGAATTAGCGCCGAGGCGTTGGCGTTTATTGCCTTGCTCTCGGATAGGAGGGACGTGAGGGGCTTGTGGTTGGTTTCTAACACGAACTTGGCCCCGAAAAGATATTGGTGCATCTCTTTGACACCGTACATGCACGCGAGCGCCTCCTTCTCTACCATTCCGTACCCGCGCTCTGCCCGCGAAAGTGACCTGGAGGCATAAGCTATGGGTTGTAATTTACCCGCACTATTGACATGTTGCAAAACGCACCCGACCCCATACGCTGACGCATCGCATGTGAGAACTAACTTATCACCTGGATCAAAGAAAGTCAAAACACTGTTGGAACACAGAAGGTTGCGTGCCTTATTGAAGGCGCGTTCCTGGGCTTCCCCCCAAAACCAATCGCACCCCTTCCTGAGTAGCGCGTGGAGAGGCTCCAGCAGCGTGCTTAAGTTCTGCATAAAGTTTTCAAAGTAATTGAGTAGCCCGAGAAAGGCGCGCAGTTCTGAGACATTCCGGGGCCTGGGTGCCAGGCGAATTGCTTCTGTTTTGGACTCTGTTGGGCGGATTCCATCAGCGGCAATCCTTCTGCCCAAAAATTCAACCACGGGTGTGAAAAACAGACACTTAGATTTCTTGACTCCTAGGCCTACCCGATCCAACCGCTTTAGTACTTCCTCCAAATTACGGAGATGGGAGTTGGTGTCCCTGTCCGTGATAAGTATGTCGTCTTGAAATACAACCGTCCCCGGGATGGACTTGAGCAGACTCTCCATGTTGCGCTGGAATATGGCAGCTGCCGACCTGATGCCGAATGGGCATCGATTGTACATGAAAAGGCCTCGATGTGTGTTGATGGTGGTGAGTAGCTTGGATTCCTCGGTCAATTCTTGCGTCATATACGCAGATGTGAGGTCTAATTTTGAGAAAAGTTTACCTCCAGCCAATGTGGCAAATAAGTCCTCCGCTCTAGGCAGTGGGTACTGGTCCTGTAGGGAGACTCTGTTTATGGTAGATTTGTAGTCCCCACAGATTCGTACAGATCCATCAGGCTTCATGACTGGGACGATGGGACTTGCCCAGTCGCTAAATTCCACAGGTGATATAATGCCTTCCTGCAGAAGCCTGTCTAGTTCATGTTCAATCTTTTCCCTCATCACATAGGGTACAGCTCTGGCCTTGTGATGGACCGGTCTAGCATCCTGTGTGATATAGATTTTGACTTTGGCCCCTTTGAAAGTGCCCACACCTGGCTGAAAGAGATGTTCAAATTGCTTTATAACTGTTGAGCAGGAGGTCCGTTCCTCTAATGACATGGCATGGACATCATCCCATTTCCAGTTTAGTTTTGCCAGCCAGCTTCTCCCCAGCAGTGCTGGGGGGGTCTCCGGGGATAATCCACAGGGGAAGTCGGTTCACTGTCCCTTTGTGTGTGACAGAGAGCATGGCGCTGCCGAGGACTGGTACGATTTCTTTGGTATAGGTCCTTAGTTTGGTGAGTTTTGGTCTGTTTCTTTTATGCGGCCACAGTTGTTCAAATTGTTGAGCGCCCATGAGAGATTGACTCGCTCCCGTATCCAGCTCCATGTTGACAGATATCCCGTTGAGTAGGACCCTCATCATTATAGGAGGCGTCCTGTTGTAGGAGCAGCGGCCATTGATCGTGTTGACCCGCTGTACATCGGTGTCCCAGGGTACTGTCCCCACCGTCTTCTGGTCCGCTTTCCGACCCATCCGATTCGTATACCAGTCGAGCTGCCTTTTTTTGCACATGTGGGCCAGATGCCCTGTATATTCACAATTTCTGCAAACAGCCTGCTGAAATCGACATCCCCTTGCCGAGTGCCCACCCCCACACCTCCAGCACAGACCTGTTCCATTGTTCCCAAAGAATGAGCTGCGTCTGGCTGATCTCTCTTGAGCTTCTCTCAGTTTGTAGTTGATTACTCGCATTGTGGGTTGATGAGGTGTGAACGGCCGTTCCTGTGGCCCTTGATGGCTTCTGCCTGCTGTCGAGAGCCTGTTCTCCCGGTTTTGTCTGTGTGTGGGGGTAGCAGCTTATTTAGTGCTGTGAACTTCTTGTTCCGATATTTCGTTAGTTGTCGTACCTGCATTGTAAATCAACCTCGTTTCTTCTTCCCCTACCAAGAATGTCTGTGCAACCAGTGCTGCTGCCTCTAAGGTCAAGTTCTTGGTCTCTATGAGCTTTCGGAATATGCCTGCGTGGCCTATTCCTTCAATGAAAAAGTCTCTCAGCATTTCTCTCCTCAGTTCATCGGAGAACTCACATAAACTAGCCAACCTCCGAAGTTCTGCCACGAAGTCGGGTATGCTCTGGCCCACACAGCGTCTGTAGTTGTAGAACCTGTGTCTGGCCATGTGTGAGCTGCTCGCTGGCTTCAGGTGGTCTCTTACCAGTGTGCTCAACTCTTCAAACGACTTGCTTGCTGGTTTCTCGGGTGCCAACAGATCCTTCATTAAAGCGCATGTTTTCGAGCCACAGCTGGTCAAGAGATGGGCTCTTCTCTTGTCTGCCTTATCGTCGCCCAACCAGTCTTTGGTCACAAAGCTTTGCTGGAGCCTTTCTATAAAGTCCTCCCAATTGTCTCCCGCATTGTACTTTTCATCCGATCCGTTGTTCGCCATTCTGTGGATTCTGTAATCCCGTAACCCGTCGCCATTGTAAAGTCCTGTCCCCTCAGTACAGATTCACACGAGGCATGTAGTGAAGTCAAGGTCACTCTGGACCTGCACCTTTATTTCACAGCTCTGGAATGCTGCACTTGCCTGAGACCTGTCCTTATATACCTGTCTCTTGCAAGTGCACCCCTGGTGGTAAGGTATGCTGGTGGTTACAGGTCATATCTTATTACAGTCATGTATAGCATGTTAGGACACAGTTATATATAATAATGTAAGATACATGACAATAAGGTAGGCCAATTAGAGATCTAGGGAGGTCTTACCAGGGAACGGAGGGGTTTTTGAAATGTATAAAAGTGGTATGATTGTGCTGTTCGGGAGCATCTCCACTCACAGGCGGCTGTGATAAGAGGTGTTCCCGGATGTTCGTAATAAAAGATCGTTATACCTTGCCATTCGTCTCTGTCTGCTAACTCCGGGGGCTGTTACGTGGGTTGGGGCGTGCATCGACCCTCTATATCAGGGGGCCGCTCGATGTTCCTCCATTTCTCTCGCTTCCTGGGGTCTGTGCTGGCCCTCGACCGCCTGCTCCAACTTCCCCGTCAGAGGATGCTTTGCCGCAGACAATGGCGCTGACAATTACAGAGGGAAAGGCATCGCGAGAGGGAGCGAGAAAGGCAACGACTAAAGGGAGGGAGAGGCCCAGGGAGAGGGAGAGGAGAGGGAGAGGGAGAGGGAGAGAGAGAGAGAGAGAGAGAGGGAGAGGCACAGGGAGAGGGAGAGGGAGAGGCACAGGGCGAGGGAGAGGGAGAGGGAGAGAGAGAGGGAGAGGCACAGGGAGAGAGAGAGGGAGAGGCACAGGGAGAGGGAGAGGGAGAGGCACAGGGAGAGGGAGAGGGAGAGGGAGAGAGAGAGGGAGAGGCACAGGGAGAGGGAGAGGGAGAGGGAGAGAGAGAGGGAGAGGCACAGGGAGAGGGAGAGGAGAGGGAGAGGGAGAGGGAGAGGGGGAGAGAGAGAGGGAGAGGGAGAGGGAGAGGCACAGGGAGAGGGAGAGGGAGAGGGAGAGGGAGAGGCACAGGGAGAGGGAGAGGGAGAGGGAGGAGAGAGAGGGAGAGGCACAGGGAGAGGGAGAGGGAGAGGGAGAGAGAGAGGGAGAGGCACAGGAGAGGGAGAGGAGAGGGAGAGGGAGAGGGAGAGGGAGAGAGAGAGAGGGAGAGGCACAGGGAGAGGGAGAGGGAGAGGCACAGGGCGAGGGAGAGGGAGAGGAGAGAGAGAGGGAGAGGCACAGGGAGAGGGAGAGGGAGAGGGAGAGAGAGAGGGAGAGGCACAGGGAGAGGGAGAGGGAGAGGCACAGGGAGAGGGAGAGGGAGAGGGAGAGAGAGAGGGAGAGGCACAGGGAGAGGGAGAGGGAGTGGGAGAGGCACAGGTAGCAGGACAGGGAGAACCACATCAAGATGTGGCCAGAGGAAGAAGGTGCCTTAGGGCTGGCAACAGGAGACCTTACCCTCCCCGGTTATTCTGGCAGCAGTTCTCTGACATCGATGTCACCAAGGAACAGTATGTTCGAAGGCTGCGTTTCAGGAAGGACATGGTCACAGAGCTCTGCCACCTCCTGCAACCAGACCTGGAGCCTCAGACCAGGGTGAGGATGGCTCTCTCAGTGGCTGTCAAGGCCACCATCGCGCTCAATTTCTACACCAATGGATCCTTCCAGGGAGCGACAGGAGACATCTCCCACATCTCCCAGTTTGCCGTCCATTGCTGAGTCTGCGAGATCACAGATGCTCTGTACAGAATGAGGAGGGACTACATCTCCTTCCCCATGAGCAGAGAGAAGCAGCTCGAGGGCACGTGGTTTTATCAGGATAGCGGGTTTCCCCACGGTGCTGGGCGCCATTGACTGCACCCACATCGCTTTGCAGGCATCACAATCTTCAGATCTTCCGTAATCGCAAAGGCTCCCACTCACTGAATCCTCTTCTCAGCCAGTCCCTCCGAGTCGAGGATGACTTGCTCCCACACTAACCTGAGTTCTCGCGTGACTGATGAGTCCAATGCGGGACCTACAATCTCTGTCACAGGTGGGGCAGACGGTGGTTGGAGGAACGGGTGGGTGGGGGGTCCCTGGGTTGCCGTACGCTCCTTCCGCTGTCTGCGCTTGGCTTCCGCCTGCTCCCGGCGATGAGACTCGAGATGTTCGGCACCCTCCCGGATGCTCCTCCTCTACTTTGGGCGGTCCTGGGCCAGGGACTCCCAGGTGTCGGTGGGGATGGTGCTCTTTATCAGGGAGGCTTTGAGGGTGTCCTTGAAACGTTTCCTCTGCCCACCTGGGGCTCGCTTGCCGTGCCGGAGCTCCGAGTAGAGCGCTTGCTTTGGGAGTCTAGCTCTGGGCATGCGGACAATGTGGCCCTGCCCAGCGGAGCTGGTCGAGTGTGGTCAGTGCTTCGATGCTGGGGATGTTGGCCTGATCGAGAACGCTGATGTTGGTGCGTCTGACCTCCCAATGGATTTGCAGGATCTTGCGGAGGCAGGGCTGGTGGTATTTCTCCAGTATTTTGAGGTGCTTGCTGTACATAGTCCATGTCTCTGAAGCATACAGGAGGGCAGGTATCAGTACTGCTCTGCAGGAAAGGGTGATCTTAGCATGGTTGAATTTTAAATTCAGTTGGAGGGTGAGAAAGTTGGATCTGAAACCAGTGTCCCGATCTTAAGGAAAAGTGATTACAAAGGTATGAGGGCAGAGTTGGCTAAAGTGGACTGGGAAAATAGATTAAAGTGTAAGATGGTTGATAAGCAGTGGCAGACATTTAACAAGATATTTCATAACTCGCAACAAAAATATTTTCTAGTGTGAAGGAAAGACTGAAAGAGAAGGGATAACCATCCGTGGCTAACTCAGGAAATAAGGGATCAAATTGAAAACAACGGCATACAAAGTTGCCAAGATTAGTGGGAGGCCAGGGAATTGGGACAGTTTTAAAAACCATCAAAGTACGACGAAAAAAACAATAAACAGAGAGAAGATGGATTATGAGAGTAAACTAGCAAGAAATATAAAAAGACAGGAAGAGTTTCCACAGGTACAGAAAAATAGTGGCTAAAGTAAATGTTGGTCCCCTGCAGGATGAGACTGGGGAATTAATAATGGAGAACAGGGAAACGGCAGAGACGTTGAACAAATATTTTGTATCGGGTCTTCACAGTAGAAGACACTAAAAACATCCCATTGTCGATAATCAAGGGGCTATAGAAACATAGAACCATAGAAAATAGGTGCAGGAGTAGGCCATTCAGCCCTTCTAGCCTGCACCACCATTCAATGAGTTCATGGCTGAACATTCAACTTCAGTACCCCATTCCTGCTTTCTCGCCATACCCCTTGATCCCCTGAGTATAGAGAGGGAGGAACTTAATAATTACTATCACTGATGAAGTAGTACTCGGTAAAATAATGGGACTAAAGGTGGACAAGTCCCCTGGACCTGATGGATTACATCCTAGGGTCTTAAGAGAAGTGGCTGCAGAGATAGCGGATGCATTGGTTGTAATCTACCAAAATTCCCTGGATTCTGGGATGGTCCCAGCGGATTGGAAAACCGCAAATCTGTGGAATTCTCTGCCCCAGAGGGCTGTGGAGGCTGGGTCATTGAATATATATAATTAAGGCGGAGATAGACAGATTTTTGAGCAATAAGGGAGTAAAGGGTTATGGGGAGCGGGCGGGGAAGTGGAGCTGAGTCCATGATCGGATCAGCCATGATCGTAATAAATGGTGTAACAGGCTCGAGGGGCTGTATGGCCGACTCCTGCTCCTATTTCTTAAG